>NC_134361.1:214329585-214574585 GCF_048569485.1 Anomaloglossus baeobatrachus | reverse complement strand
AGCATCAGCCTCTCTCCTCCCAGCCTCCCCCAGCATCAGCCTCTCTCCTCCCAGCCTCCTCCAGCATCAGCCTCTCTCCTCCCAGCCTCCCCTAGCATCAGCCTCCCCCTCCCAGCCTCCCCCAGCATCAGCCTCTCTCCTTCCAGCCTCCCCCAGCATCAGCCTCCCCCAGCATCAGCCTCTCTCCTCCCAGCCTCCCCCAGCATCAGCCTCCCCCTCCCAGCCTCCCCCAGCATCAGCCTCCCCCAGCATCAGCCTCTTTCCTTCCAGCCTCCCCCAGCATCAGCCTCCCCCAGCATCAGCCTCTCTCATCCCAGCCACCCCCAGCATCAGCCTCTCTCCTCCCAGCCTCCCCCAGCATCAGCCTCCCCCAGCATCAGCCTACACCCTCCCAGCCTCCCCCAACATCAGCCTCCCCCAGCATCAGCCTCTCTCCTTTCAGCCTCCCCCAGCATCAGCCTCCCCCAGCATCAGCCTCTCTCATCCCAGCCACCCCCAGCATCAGCCTCCCCCAGCATCAGCCTCTCTCCTCCCAGCCTCCCCCAGCATTAGCCTCCCCCAACATCAGCCTACACTTTCCCAGCCTCCCCCAACATCAGCCTCCCCCTCCCAGCCTTCCCCAGGATCAGGCTCTCTCCTCCCAGCCTCCTCCAGTACGCCGTGCTCCTCTGCTGACACTCACAGATCCGATCGCATACACTCACACACACACACCCCCACCCGATCGCATACACTCACACCCACCCGATCGCATACACTCACACCCACCCGATCGCATACACTCACACCCACCCGATCGCATACACTCACACACACCCGATCGCATACACTCACACACACCCGATCGCATACACTCACACACACCCGATCGCATACACTCACACACACCCGATCGCATACACTCACACACACCCGATCGCATACACTCACACACACCCGATCGCATACACTCACACACACCCGATCGCATACACTCACACACACCCTATCGCATACACTCACACACACACATTGACGATATTGCACATACGCGCTCACTCACAACATCCGGAGATACCACATGCTTCCGGCCATGTGATCCTCCGGCAGGTCCTGGAAGCTCACTGCAGCACAGTATCGCGGCCGAGAAGCAAGCGATATCTCCGGATGCTGTGAGTGTGTGGATGCGATCTGATGTGTGTGTGAGGTGTGTGTGAGAGTGAGTGTGATCTGATGTGTGTGTGAGGTGTGTGTGAGAGTGAGTGTGATCTGATGTGTGTGTGTGTGTCTGTTGTTATGTGTGTGCGTGTGGATGTTCCGCTGCTGCAGGACCTTGATGCGCTGGTAACTATGCTACCATGGTTACCAGCGCATCCCGTCCCCCACTCGCACGGGAGCCCACACCAGCATACGGCGGCAAACCCCAGCAATGCGAGGGTTTGTGTCGGCTGGGTTGGCGGCGTATGCTGGTGTGGGCTCCCGAGGGTACAGAACTCACCTGGGAGTCGTGTCTCCGTGTCAGTTCGGGGGATGCGTGCGGGGGGCGGGGCCAGAGAGAGCATGCATTGCGTGAGGGGGCGGGGCGTGGCCGAGTTGCCAATACGTCCAGGGTGCCGGGGCGAGAGGCCAATCCGTGTGGGGGCGGAGCTTGTGCGAGCGGCCGGCCAATCCGTGTGGGGGGGGAGCCAGGGCGAGCGACCAATCCGTGCGGGGGGGCGGGGCCATGGCGAGGCCAGCGGCCAATCCGCTTTGTGTCACCGTAAGGGCACAATTTTGGAGCAAGACAGACAGACAGACAGACAGACAGAATAAGGCAATTATATATATAGATGTGTATATATATATAATATATATCTAATATATAAAGCTGAATGTGTGTATGTGTGTGTGTGTGTGTCTGGGATTGGCATCCGCACCGTCGCAGCTACAGCCACAAAAGTTTGCTCACTCACACTTTTGGACCCCGAGAGCGTCATAGGCTATGTTTTGAGGGGAAATTTTAACCCCGCGCTTTACAGTTATTCGACAAAAAACCTGCCTCCATTAAAGCGAAAGGAGCTCGGAGCCACAGTGCAGCCAGAACTTCAGAAGAATGCGCAGCCACGCCCTTATATGGAATGTTGGCGTGTCACAATGCAGCCAGGGAAAGAGACAGACACAGACAGGGTAAGAAACAGACATTGACAGGGTAAGAGACAGACACAAAGAGACAGACACAGACAAAGAGACAGACTGACAGGGAAAGAGAGATACAGGTTAAGAGACAGACACAGACAGGTAAAGAGACAGACACAGACAAAGAGACAGAGACAGACACAGGGAAACAGACAGACAGGGAAACAGACAGACAGGGAAAGAGACAGACAGGGAAAGAGAGGGAAAGAGAGAGACAGGTTAAGAGACAGACACAGACAAAGAGACAGACACGGAAACAGACAGACAGGGAAAGAGAGGGAAAGAGACAGACAGGGTAAGAGACAGACAAAGACAGGTAAAGAGACAGACAAAGAGACAGACACAGGGAAAGAGACAGAGGGAAAGAGACAGACAGGGAAAGAAACAGACAGCGAAAGTGATGGAGATAGACAGACAGGGAAAGAGATAGATAGACAGACAGGGAATGTTCCTCTGTAAGATTATCATAAGGTCTGTGTGTGGGGATCTTAAAGATCTCTCCAACACCATTTAACAAAGATCTCTATCGAAGCACTAAGAGAAAATTATGGAAAAAAGAGGCTTTTTTTGTTAATAAAAATCGGGAAATTTACCTGGCTTTTTTTACAATACATCATTGGTGATTTACAACATACTTAGATCTTATAATCACCATATAAAGAAAGAGCAATTTTGTGTTTAAGCTATCAGCGGTGACCTTGTGCGGCGCAGTGCGCATGCGGTGTTTGGTGACTGGTGGTACGGTCCTGCGTCATTAACGGCGACTAGTCACCCTTGGTATACGTGGGCGGATCTCCGTTGCTTTGCGCATGCGTGGGCTGCGATGCCCGATAATAAGATGTCCCCAGGATTGTATTCACCTGCCAATGGAGTATTTAATCTGCCTCACTCCCTGACGAAGCGGTTGCGAAACGTTTGTTGGAGTGGTGTGAGGGGTTGGTAAGTATTTCTGGGTATGGCCTTTATACATCCATTGTATGGTGGCATAATAAAGCAACTTATGCACTTTATACTTCATGGGATCGGGCAGTAGTTTCAGATCTGCCATTCATATTATTATGCCTTAATATATGTCTCTGGACTGTGGCTTTTATTTATCCCCTCTTGGATTAAACAACTTTTGAATGATTTTTTTCTACAATGCCTTTAATCTCATATATTAATATTATTGCATCGCGGCTCCTACATGAGCAATATGTGTGTATGTTTATTTGGCACTTGTTTGGGTGGGATTATTTAATGGCCCCTGTCTATGACTTTAGATATGAATTGTTCTTTGCATACTGTGATCCAGAGTGCTCTTTGCATATTATGTTTCTGTACAAAATGGATTATGTTATGCATTAAATTTGCTTCATATTGTTGTGGCCACCCTACATATATCTAATATATAAAGCTCACTGTGTGTGTGTGTGTGTCCGCTAAAGGAATTCGCACCGTCGCATTTACAATCACGAAATTTTGCACAGACGCTCCATGTGACTCAGGGAACGTCATAGACTATGTTTGGGCGGGAAAATTTAACCCCGCACTTTCCAGTTACTCTACAAAAATCCTGCAGCCATTAAACTGAATGGAGGTGGGAGCTACAGGCTATTAATAGCAACAGTCAGTGGTTGCTATAGGAACAAAATAAACTGTTAGTATAAGAAGCTTATGTGTGAGGTAAAAAGATGTCGGTGGTGAGACGAATAGAGAGACAGAAAAAGACAGACAGAGACAGCCCTGGAAAGAGACAGCCCTGGAAAGACAGAGCGAGAAAGAGACAGAGCGGAAAAGAGACAGAGCGGGAAAGAGACAGACCTGGAGAGAGACAGAGTGGGAGAGAGACAGCCGGGCAAAGAGACAGCCCTGGAAAGAGACAGAGCGAGGAAGAGACAGAGCGGGAAAGAGACAGCCCTGGAAAGAGACAGAGCGGGAAAGAGACAGCCGGGCAAAAAGACAGCCGGGCAAAGAGACAGAGAGAGAGATAGACAGACAGACACAGAGATTGAGACTGACTGATGCAAATACAGACAGAGAGATAGAAACAGACAGACAAGGAAAGGGGCAGACAGGGAGACAGACAGAGACTGGGAGAGAGACAGTTACTATCCCAGGCAACGCCGGGTACTACAGCTAGTATATGTGTGTGTGTGTATATATATATATATATATATACATATATATATATATATATATATATATATATATATATAAAAAAATTATAATATATCTTTTGCCCCTTGCTCCTCTTTTGTTTATGTTTTGTCATGTTTGTTTTTAAAATTTGTGTATGGTTTTTAACCAATAAAATGTATAGTAGCTAATGCTTTCTGAATATCTTTGTTTGGCTACAAGTTCAGGTCAAGTCTGGGTTCCAAACCAGACTTTTAACTAAAGTCCAGCCGAGACCGGTGAACCTAAACTTCCACGGATCCCCTAATCTCAAATTTTTAGAACATGATGCTTTTATACTAAAGTTTTATCTACATTCAGATACTGGTTTCTACAATTTTTTTCCCTCAGTATTATAGTAGATATATTCTTGTACATAGGGGCAGTATTATAGTAGTTATATTCTTGTATATAGGAGCAGTATTATAGTAGTTATATTCTTGTACATAGGGGCAGTATTATAGTAGATATATTCTTGTATATAGGGGCAGTATTATAGTAGTTATATTCTTGTATATAGGAGCAGTATTATAGTAGTTATATTCTTGTACATAGGGACAGTATTATAGTAGTTATATTCTTGTACATAGGGGCAGTATTATAGTAGTTATATTCTTGTATATAGCGGCAGTATTATAGTAGTTATATTCTTGTACATAGGGGGCAGTATTATAGTAGTTATATTCTTGTACATAGGGGCAGTATTATAGTAGTTATATTCTTGTATATAGGGGCAGTATTATAGTAGTTATATTCTTGTACATAGGAGCAGTATTATAGTAGTTATATTCTTGTACATAGGGACAGTATTATAGTAGTTATATTCTTGTACATAGGGGGCAGTATTGTAGTAGTTATATTCTTGTACATAGGAGCAGTATTATAGTAGTTATATTCTTGTACATAGGGGGCAGTTTTATAGTAGTTATATTCCTGTAGATAGGAGCAGTATTATAGTAGTTATATTTTTGTACATAGTTACAGTATTATAGTAGTTATATTCTTGTACATAGGAGCAGTATTATAGCAGTTATATTCTTGTACATAGGGGGCAGTATTATAGTAGTTATATTCTTGTACATAGGGGGCAGTTTTATAGTAGTTATATTCTTGTACATAGAAGCAGTATTATAGTAGTTATATTCCTGTACATAGGGGCAGTATTACAGTAGTTATATTCCTGTACATATGAGCAGTATTATAGTAGTTATATTCTTGTACATAGGAGCAGTATTATAGCAGTTATATTCTTGTACATAGGGGACAGTATTATAGTACTTATATTCTTATACATAGAAGCAGTATTATAGCAGTTATATTCTTGCACATAGGGGCAGTATTATAGTAATTATATTCCTGTACATAGGGGCAGTATTATAGTGATTATATTCTTGTACATAGGGGTCAGTATTATAGTAGATATATTCTTGTACATAGGGGCAGTATTATAGTAGTTATATTCTTGTACATAGGAGCAGTATTATAGTAGTTATATTCTTGTACATAGGGGCAGTATTATAGTAGTTATATTCTTGTACATAGGAGCAGTATTATAGTAGTTATATTCTTGTATATAGGAGCAGTACTATAGCAGTTATATTCTTGTACATAGGGGACAGTATTATAGTACTTATATTCTTATACATAGAAGCAGTATTATAGCAGTTATATTCTTGCACATAGGGGCAGTATTATAGTAGTTATATTCCTGTACATAGGGGCAGTATTATGGTGATTATATTCTTGTACATAGGGGGCAGTATTATAGTAGTTATATTCCTGTACATAGGGGCAGTATTATAGTAGTTATATTCTTATATATAGGGGGCAGTATTATAGTAGTTATATTCCTGTACATAGGGGCAGTATTATAGTGATTATATTCTTGTACATAGGGGGCAGTATTATAGTAGTTATATTCCTGTACATAGGGGCAGTATTATAGTAGTTATATTCTTGTACATAGGGGCAGTATTATAGTAGTTATATTCTTGTACATAGGGGCAGTATTATAGTAGTTATATTCTTGTACATAGAGGGCAGTATTATAGTAGATATATTCCTGTACATAGGGGGCAGTATTATAGTAGTTATATTCCTGTACATAGGGGGCAGTATTATAGTAGTTATATTCTTGTACATAGGGGCAGTATTATAGTAGTTATATTCTTGTACATAGGGGCAGTATTATAGTAGTTATATTCTTGTACATAGGTGCAGTATTATAGTAGTTATATTCTTGTATATAGGAGCAGTATTATAATAGTTATATTCTTGTATATAGGGGCAGTATTATAGTAGTTATATTCTTGTACATAGGTGCAGTATTATAGTAGTTATATTCTTGTATATAGGAGCAGTATTATAGTAGTTATATTCTTGTATATAGGGGGCAGTATTATAGTAGTTATATTCCTGTACATAGGGGAAGTATTATAGTTATTATATTCTTGTACATAGGGGGCAGTATTATAGTAGTATTGTTGTATATTGTGGTGAGTATTATAAAAGTTTTGTTCACTAAAAAGCAGAAATGAAAAGATTTGAGAGAAAGAAAAACCCTGAGCTGATCAGATTGGGTAATATAAAATGTGACGCGTCAGCAGGTTTTATTTGCACATGGCGTCTTCAGGGAGGAAGAGAACTTGCACTCTGGAGTCAGACACTGGATGTAGAAATCCTAAACGTCAATTTCTGCTCTTTAAAAAGCCATGTATAAAGACTATGGATTAATTATAAATCAAATCAAAACACTATTTGAAAACACATATTTCTGCGTGTTTGCCCCTCATCCAGTAGGTGGTGTTAGAGTTCTCATCCTCTTTCAGTCTAAAGAAACTATGTCTATTCAATTTCCCCAGGGAGCATTACTTGGCCTAGAAATCTCCTTACACCAACTTTGCATTCTCCACAAGAAGAGGCAGTCCCTCTTAGACCAGCAGTTTTCTTGGGATTCATTTTATATAAACAACCAGAACGATCTTACTGTGAGGCAACTCATAAATGAGGCCCCATTCACTTCTGCAGTGGGTATAGGCAACCAGAACGATCCTACTGTGTGGCAATTCTTATAAATAAGGTCCCAGTTACTTCTGCAGTAGCTATAGGCATCCAGAATGATGCTAGTGTGAGGCAATTCTCATAAATGGGACCCCAGTTACATCTGCAGTTGCTATTGGCAACACAAATGATCTTACTGTGAGGCAACTCTCATAAATGAGGCCCCGGTTACTTCTGCAGTGGTTCTTCACGTCCGTTGCTATTGACATTTTCCCGGTAAAATGATGGAAAGTCCTGGAACCCTGATCCCAGGACTAAGGGTATAAAGTGATGTTTAGACAAGTAAAAGGGCTTGATGTGGTGGGGATCAACCACGTCTGATTGTGTTCCATCTCTCTCCTAAATCTTCTGAAACCTTTAGGTATTATCCGTAAATTTTTATTTGAGAACTGTTTTGCATATTTAGATCTTTGTTAGGTGCTGGCTGCAGCATAGGTGTTGGCTGCAGCATAGGTGTTGGCTGCAGCATAGGTGTTGGCTGCAGCAGTCTGTGGTGTGCTAGTTGTACAGTGTGGAGGTTTCCCAGTAGTCGGTTTTCTTCCCCCTTTTTATGTTGTTTCCCCATGTGCAGTGTTAGTGGCTCCCTTGTGTGTGATTGCCATGTGTACGAGCTGTCTGTATCTCGTTGTGGGGCTTGTGTCTTCGGTCCCGGCTCACCCCTTGGGTGGAGGTGGGGGAGGGGAATTAGATCAGGGCTAGGACAAGAGTTAGGGACACGCTGGAGACTCAGACCTCACTACCATCAAGCGTGCCTCTGAGCTGAGGGTCAGCTTAGTTGTCCCAGTCCTTTCATCCGGTCCCTGTGACAACAGGTTACAAGAAAATCGGAGAAACAACAACCAAAATAATGTAAATAGTGGAGATAGTTTACTAATCCCCATGTGAAGTCAACTTTGCTACAGGCATGAGGGATACATTGTATCTGCTGCATGAGATCCAGTGTAATGGAAGGAAAAGGATAAGTGCAATGCTGGAAGTGATCACACAACTGAGATCAGTGGGTGTGGGTATAGAAGACAGCCACTTTGCAGTCATATTGTTCTGCTTTACTGACACACATAGTAAAGTGCACTGATTAGCACTGATTAGCACACTAATGCCTCAGACAAACCTGACATGAGAATTTGTAAAGACTCGACAAGAGAAGAAAGGAAATAGTGCGAGACTCCACAGAAGGTGACAGATCAGTGACACTTTAAGCAGCAGATACAAGGTCACACAAAAGGAAATTGAAGTATATTTCAGTTGTCACAATCAGGGATATCTGAAGAAAGGCTGTGCAATGTGGAAATCAGAGAAACAAGAACAGTTTCCAAAAAAGACTAAAAAAAAGGTCAAAACCCGAGCAGATCGTTGGATTGGCACCTCAATAAATCAGACGTTATAAGGACGGTGAAAGTGGTAGATTGTTTCCTTATTATTTATACTTGTCTATTAGTCCAATAGCGTAAGATGTGAGTGCTGCATCCACCGCTCCTTAAAGACGATGGCTGAAGTTAACACAAGCCCAAACAATACAAGTGAGCAAATATACCAAAGAGCTCTACAAGAAGAAGCGAAGGTAAATCACCTGTACGCCTGTCTCATAAAACAAGAACGGTCGGTGAAAATCAACCTACACGTCAGGGAGACGGATGACATCTGTCAGAAAAGGAAGTTAATAAATGGAGAAAGGCTTCAGAGGAAGAAATCCACGCAGCACAACCATAGATGTCTGCACCTGCACACATAGGAAGAGCCTGAGAACCAAACGTATGGGGAATTCCATTTTTTGAGGGACCTTCAAGAATCTATGGACTTAAAGTACGGCCCGACTGAGGATATGAGTGGAGATATTTTTGCAAAGCCATTGACTTTTCATCTACATTCTAAGCTGATGAAGAGGCCGGGTTACTGGACTGACACTAGCTGCTGAGAAGGGTATCGGAGCATACAACAGCTGCAGGCTTTTGCCGTGGAGGGACTATTTTGAGAACACACCAGATAGAACAGTGCTGTGAGCATTTGTACTGTATGATCTCTCCTGCTGGAAAAACCAGTCGTCAGAGTTGGGGAACATTGCCTTAGCAAAAGGAAGCAACTGTTTTTCCAGGATAACCTTGTATGCGGCTTGATTCATATGTCCTTCGCAAAGTTGTTTGTTGAATTTTCATTACCTAATTTTCAGCTTTGCCCAACACCTGGTCGTCTCATGGTTAGACGGAGACCTGGAGAGGTGTATAAGCCACAGTGTCTTGCACCCACTGTGAAATTTGGTGGTGGATTGGTGATGATCTGGGGATGCTTCAGCAAGGCTGGAATTGGGCAGATTAATCTTTGTGAAGGACGTATGAATCAAGCCGCATACAAGGTTATCCTGGAAAAACAGTTGCTTCCTTCTGCTTAGGCAAAGTTCCCCAACTCTGAGGACTGTTTTTTAGCAGGACAATGTGCCATGCCACACATCTAGGTCAATCAATGTGTGGATGAAGGACCACCACATCAAAACCCTGTCATGGCCAGCACAATCTCCAGACCTGAACCCCATTGAAAACCTCTGGAATGTAATCAAGAGGAAGATGAATAGTCACAAGCCATCAAACAAAGAAGACCTGATTACATTTTTGCATCAGGAATGGCATAAGCTCACCCAAAAGCAGTGTGAGAGACCGGAGGAAAGCAGCCAAGACGCATCGGAGACATCAGTAGTTTATAGATAAAAAGTACAATTTACATTTTACTCAAAAAATATAAAACGAGAAATAAAAAAACTGACAATTTTGCAGTGGTCTCTTAATTTTTGCCAGAGCTGTGTATAATTATTATTTTTTGGCTTCGTGTGGCAGAAATTACTTCTTCCAGGTATGAGGAACCGAATATTGTGAAAAGCGGAAGGTGATTGTGCTGATATAGAACCTCCGAAATGCACGGGATTCGTCCATTATAAGCGGCGAAGCTTCCGTGTCAGAGCATTTACTGGTGGAGGAAGCAGCAATGAAGGGGTGTGTGCTGACCATCGCCGGTGTCCTGCTCTGGATGACCGTTACCGGCTCCGGGGAAGACTCCTGTCCAGGTGAGTTGTTCTCACAAATTGTAAATCGCCCCAGTAGTTACATAGTTTATGTCTTGCACCAATATAATACAGCCGGACGGGTTCACGGGAGAGATGTGGCCACATAAACAGCCACCGGTCTAACGACCACTGATCCCTGAGATCCTGATAATTCAGGTGATTACAAACAATCCCGAGTATGATACAATGTATCCATGCTGAATACACTGAAAGTGGGGACTCTGCCCCCTGGTGTTCAGAAATGATATTGCAGGCTTCATTTTCTGGTCGGCTTCTCACAGTAATGAATGGCAAATCTTGATACAATAATGATGTATAATTCTCTGACAACGTATCACACCGGATAGGATTAGATACACGGCTCAGCAGACAGTATCACATGGAATAGGATTAGATATACAGCTCAGCAGACAGTATCACACAGGATAGGATTAGGTACACAGCTCAGAAGACAGTATCACACAGGAGAGGATTAGATACACAGCTCAGCAGACAGTATCACACAGGATAGGATTAGATACACGGCTCAGCAGACAGTATCACACAGGATGGGATTAGATACAGAGCTCAGCAGATAGTATCATAGGATAGGATTAGATACACGGCTCAGCAGACAGTATCACACAGGATGGGATTAGATACACAGCTCAGCAGACAGTATCACACAGGAGAGGATTAGATACACAGCTCAGCAGACAGTATCACACAGGATAGGATTAGATACACAGCTCAGCAGACAGTATCACACAGGATAGGATTAGATTCACAAGCTCAGCAGACAGTATCATACGGAATAGGATTAGATGCACAGCTCAGCAGACAGTATCATACAGGACAGGATTAGATACACAAGCTCAGCAGACAGTATCATACGGAATAGGATTAGATGCACAGCTCAGCAGACAGTATCACACAGGATAGGATTAGATTCACAAGCTCAGCAGACAGTATCATACGGAATAGGATTAGATGCACAGCTCAGCAGACAGTATCACACAGGAGAGGATTAGATACAGAGCTCAGCAGACAGTATCATAGGATAGGATTAGATACACAGCTCAGCAGACAGTATCACATAGGATAGGATTAGATACACAGCTCAGCAGACAGTATCATAGGATAGGATTAGATACACAGCTCAGCAGACAGTATCACACAGGATAGGATTAGTTGCAGCTCTTCTCATTAATAATGGAAGACTTTTCTATTACTTTTCTTCTTTCGCTCCTCAGATGTGAAGGTGATTGGAGTTGGAGGATCAGACAAATTGACCATCTTAAGAGGATGTCCAGGGACCCCCGGACCCCCAGGACCCCAAGGACCTGCTGGACTTAAAGGTACCATGCAAAATCTCACAATTTCATTTTTAAAGGTGCAAAATCTGATGTGATCATGGATATTTGGCTGAAAATCATTTTATCCGATTCCATGTTGAATCCTGTGAAGGTTTAAAGTCTGACATTCAGTCTCTTCTATTCCCAGGAGAGAAGGGAACATCAGGAATCCCGGGAAAGATGGGTCCACAAGGGGTTAAAGGTGATAAAGGTACAAAAATCACTATGTTATTTTCTTCAGAGAGAAAAACGGGCAGAATCTTGTATAAAATGAAGTGGGGAAAGCCGGTATAACCTGGGCATCTCCTGTATATAATTATATATGTACAGCCGGTATAACCTGGGCATCTCCTGTATATAATTATATATGTACAGCCGGTATAACCTGGGCATCTCCTGTATATAATTATATATGTACAGCAGGTATAACCTGGGCATCTCCTGTATATAATTATATATGTACAGCCGGTATAACCTGGGCATCTCCTGTATATAATTATATATGTACAGCCGGTATAACCTGGGCATCTCCTGTATATAATTATATATGTACAGCCGGTATAACCTGGGCATCTCCTGTATATAATTATATATGTACAGCCGGTATAACCTGGGCATCTCCTGTATATAATTATATATGTACAGCTGGTATAACCTGGGCATCTCCTGTATATAATTATATATGTACAGCCGGTATAACCTGGGCATCTCCTGTATATAATTATATATGTACAGCCGGTATAACCTGGGCATCTCCTGTATATAATTATATATGTACAGCTGGTATAACCTGGGCATCTCCTGTATATAATTATATATGTACAGCCGGTATAACCTGGGCATCTCCTGTATATAATTATATATGTACAGCCAGTATAACCCGGGCATCTCCTGTATATAATTATATATGTACAGCCGGTATAACCTGGGCATCTCCTGTATATAATTATATATGTACAGCCGCTATAACCCGGGCATCTCCTGTATATAATTATATATGTACAGCCGGTATAACCTGGGCATCTCCTGTATATAATTATATATGTACAGCCAGTATAACCTGGGCATCTCCTGTATATAATTATATATGTACAGCTGGTATAACCTGGGCATCTCCTGTATATAATTATATATGTACAGCCAGTATAACCTGGGAATCTCCTGTATATAATTATATATGTACAGCTGGTATAACCTGGGCATCTCCTGTATATAATTATATATGTACAGCCGGTATAACCTGGGCATCTCCTGTATATAATTATATATGTACAGCCGGTATAACCTGGGCATCTCCTGTATATAATTATATATGTACAGCTGGTATAACCTGGGCATCTCCTGTATATAATTATATATGTACAGCCGGTATAACCTGGGCATCTCCTGTATATAATTATATATGTACAGCCGGTATAACCTGGGCATCTCCTGTATATAATTATATATGTACAGCCGGTATAACCTGGGCATCTCCTGTATATAATTATATATGTACAGCTGGTATAACCTGGGCATCTCCTGTATATAATTATATATGTACAGCCGGTATAACCTGGGCATCTCCTGTATATAATTATATATGTACAGCTGGTATAACCTGGGCATCTCCTGTATATAATTATATATGTACAGCCGGTATAACCTGGGCATCTCCTGTATATAATTATATATGTACAGCCGGTATAACCTGGGCATCTCCTGTATATAATTATATATGTACAGCTGGTATAACCTGGGCATCTCCTGTATATAATTATATATGTACAGCCGGTATAACCTGGGCATCTCCTGTATATAATTATATATGTACAGCCAGTATAACCCGGGCATCTCCTGTATATAATTATATATGTACAGCCGGTATAACCTGGGCATCTCCTGTATATAATTATATATGTACAGCCGCTATAACCCGGGCATCTCCTGTATATAATTATATATGTACAGCCGGTATAACCTGGGCATCTCCTGTATATAATTATATATGTACAGCCAGTATAACCTGGGCATCTCCTGTATATAATTATATATGTACAGCTGGTATAACCTGGGCATCTCCTGTATATAATTATATATGTACAGCCGGTATAACCTGGGCATCTCCTGTATATAATTATATATGTACAGCCAGTATAACCTGGGCATCTCCTGTATATAATTATATATGTACAGCTGGTATAACCTTGGCATCTCCTGTATATAATTATATATGTACAGCTGGTATAACCTGGGCATCTCCTGTATATAATTATATATGTACAGCTGGTATAACCCGGGCATCTCCTGTATATAATTATATATGTACAGCCGGTATAACCTGGGTATCTCCTGTATATAATTATATATGTACAGCTGGTATAACCTGGGCATCTCCTGTATATAATTATATATGTACAGCCGATATAACCTGGGCATCTCCTGTATATAATTATATATGTACAGCCGGTATAACCTGGGCATCTCCTGTATATAATTATATACAGTCATATGAAAAAGTTTGGGCACCCCTATTAATGTTAACCTTTTTTCTTTATAACAATTTGGGTTTTTGCTATTTCAGTTTCATATATCTAATAACTGATGGACTGAGTAATATTTCTTGATTGAAATGAGGTTTATTGTACTAACAGAAAATTTGCAATCCGCATTTAAACAAAATTTGACCGGTGCAAAAGTATGGGCACCTCAACATAAAAGTGACATTAATATTCTGTAGATCCTCCTTTTGCAGAAATCACAGCCTCTAGTCGCTTCCTGTAGCTTTTAATGAGTTCCTGGATCCTGGATGAAGGTAGATTTGACCATTCCTGTTTACAAAACAATTCCAGTTCAGTTAAGTTTGATGGTCGCCGAGCATGGACAGCTGCTTCAAATCATCCCACAGATTTTCAATGATATTCAGGTCTGGGGACTGGGATGGCCATTCCAGAACATTGTAATTGTTCCTCTGCATGAATGCCTGAGTAGATTTGGAGCGGTGTTTTGGATCATTGACTTGCTGAAATATCCATCCCCTGCGTAACTTCAACTTCGTCACTGATTCTTGCACATTATTGTCAAGAATCTGCTGATACTGAGTTGAATCCATGCGACCCTCAACTTTAACAAGATTCCCGGTGCCGGCATTGGCCACACAGCCCCAAAGCATGATGGAACCTCCACCAAATTTTACTGTGGGTAGCAAGTGCTTTTCTTGGAATGCCGTGTTTTTTTGCCTCCATGCATAACGCCTTTTTGTATGACCAAACAACTCAATCTTTGTTTCATCAGTCCACAGGACCTTCTTCCAAAATGTAACTGGCTTGTCCAAATGTGCTTTTGTATACCTCAGGCAACTCTGTTTGTGGCGTGCTTGCAGAAACGGCTTCTTTCACATCACTCTGCCATACAGCTTCTCCTTGTGCAATGTGCGCTGTATTGTTGACCGATGCACAGTGACACCATCTGCAGCAAGATGATGCTGCAGGCCTTTGGAGGTGGTCTGTGGATTGTCCTTGACTGTTCTCACCATTCTTCTTCTCTGCCTTTCTGATATTTTTCTTGGCCTGCCACTTCTGGGCTTAACAAGAACTGTATCTGTGTTCTTCCATTTCCTTACTATGTTCCTCACAGTGGAAACTGACAGTTTAAATCTCTGAGACAGCTTTTTGTACCTTCCCCTGAACAACTATGCTGAATAATCTTTGTTTTCAGATCATTTGAGAGCTGTTTTGAGGAGCCCATGATGCCACTCTTCATAGGAGATTCAAATAGGAGAACAACTTGCAAGTGGCCACCTTAAATACCTTTTCTCATGATTGGATACACCTGCCTATGAAGGTCAAAGCTGAATGAGGTTACAAAACCAATTTAGTGCTTCAGTTAGGCTGGTTTCACACTACGTCTTTTTAACATCCGTTGAAAACGTTTTTTTAACGGAAGTACGGATCCTGCTTTTACAGCAAATAACGTATGCAAACGCATATGTTATTTTGCAGGATCCTGCAGTGGATGTTTAGGGGCGGGCATTGGAGTCATGTGATCGGGAGTGAGGGGAAGTAGACTGGGAGGAGGCGAGAGAGAGAGAGAGAGAGAGAGAGAGAGAGAGATAGATAGATAGATTGATTGAACTCTGGGCATGCTCAGTCCAAAAGCAGGATCCTGTCTATCAGCATGCAGCGTTCACCTGCGTTTGCGTGCGTTATAGTCAGGATCCAGCAATTTGCAGTATTTGGACGGAGCTCAAAAACGCTACATGTTGCGTTTTTGAAACATGTTAAAATAACGCAAAAGGACGGATCCTGCGTCTAACGGACGCAAACGCACACAAACGCAGGTGGACGCGAGTCCATTGAAAAAGCATTGACATGAAAAAGGATTTGCACAGGATCCGTACTTCCGTTAAAAAAACGTTTTCAACGGATGTTAAAAAGACGTAGTGTGAAACCAGCCTAAGTCAGTAAAAAGTAGTTAGGAGTGTTCAAATCAAGAAATTGATAATGGTGCCCATACTTTTGCACCGGTCAAATTTTGCTTAAATGCGGATTGCACATTTTCTGTTAGTACAATAAACCTCATTTCAATCCAGAAATATTACTCAGTCCATCAGTTATTAGATATATGAAACTGAAATAGCAAAAACCCAAATTGTTATAAAGAAAAAAGGTTAACATTAATAGGGGTGCCCAAACTTTTTCATATGACTGTATGTACAGCTGTTATAACCTGGGCATCCCCTGTATATAATTATATATGTACAGCTGGTATAACCCGGGCATCTCCTGTATATAATTATATATGTACAGCCGGTATAACCTAGGCATCTCCTGTATATAATTATATATGTACAGCCGGTATAACCTGGGCATCTCCTGTATATAATTATATATGTACAGCTGGTATAACCTGGGTATCTCCTGTATATAATTATATATGTACAGCTGGTATAACCTGGGCATCTCCTGTATATAATTATATATGTATAGCCGGTATAACCCGGGCATCTCCTGTATATAATTATATATGTACAGCCGGTATAACCCGGGCATCTCCTGTATATAATTATATATGTATAGCCGGTATAACCCGGGCATCTCCTGTATATAATTATATATGTATAGCCGGTATAACCTGGGCATCTCCTGTATATAATTATATATGTATAGCCGGTATAACCCGGGCATCTCCTGTATATAATTATATATGTACAGCTGGTATAACCTGGGCATCTCCTGTATATAATTATATATGTACAGCCGGTATAACCCGGGCATCCCCTGTATATAATTATGTATGCACAGCCGATATAACCTGGGCATCTCCTGTATATAATTATATATGTACAGCCGGTATAACATGGGCATCTCCTGTATATAATTATATATGTACAGCTGGTATAACCTGGGCATCTCCTGTATATAATTATATATGTACAGCCGGTATAACCTGGGCATCTCCTGTATATAATTATATATGTACAGCTGGTATAACCTGGGCACCTCCTGTATATAATTATATATGTACAGCTGGTATAACCTGGGCATCTCCTGTATATAATTATATATGTACAGCCGGTATAACCCAGGCATCCCCTGTATATAATTATGTATGCACAGCCGATATAACCTGGGCATCTCCTGTATATAATTATATATGTACAGCCGGTATAACCTGGGCATCTCCTGTATATAATTATATATGTACAGTTGGTATAACCTGGGCATCTCCTGTATATAATTATATATGTACAGCCGATATAACCTGGGCATCTCCTGTATATAATTATATATGTACAGCCGGTATAACCCGGGCATCTCCTGTATATAATTATATATGTACAGCTGGTATAACCCGGGCATCTCCTGTATATAATTATACATGTACAGCCGGTATAACCTGGACATCTCCTGTATATAATTATATATGTACAGCCGGTATAACCTGGGCATCACCTGTATATAATTATATATGTACAGCTGGTATAACCTGGGCATCTCCTGTATATAATGATATATGTACAGCCGGTATAACCTGGGCAGCACCTGTATATAATTATATATGTACAGCTGGTATAACCTGGGCATCTCCTGTATATAATGATATATGTACAGCCGGTATAACCTGGGCATCTCCTGTATATAATGATATATGTACAGCCGGTATAACCTGGGCATCACCTGTATATAAATATATATGTACAGCTGGTATAACCTGGGCATCTCCTGTATATAATGATATATGTACAGCTGGTATAACCTGGGCATCTCCGGTGTATAATTATGTGTGCAGTATACAGTACAGTCACTGTCGCTCTTCTCTCTGTAGGGGACGCCGGCCTTTGCCCTCAGCACAGTAAGTTGTGAGATTTTTTTTAATTTCTTTTTTTATTCATCAATTGTTCAATGTTTATAATTGAATATAATGTCAGTATCGTGTCAGGATCTTCTGGATTCTATAGTCTGTTCCTTCCTTTTCGCTCTGACGTTCACTGTGATCCACTGCTGATCTCTCTTCAGCCGCCCAGAACTGCCGGGATCTGCTGGAGCAGGGACAGTCCCTCACGGGGTGGTACACGGTGTATCCAGCAGGTGGCGCTCCCCTCACTGTGCTGTGTGACATGGAAAGTGCTGGAGGTGGCTGGACGGTCAGTCTCCTGCAGTATTATCTGTACCTGGGAAAGCTGGGTGACTCTAATTATAGGGGGGGCGCTCTTGTACTGACTGAGCCTTTCTTCTCGTAGGTTTTCCAGAGGCGCATGGACGGTTCTGTGGATTTTTTCAGGGACTGGAATGATTATAAGAAGGGATTCGGCCATCAGAACAGTGAATTCTGGCTGGGGAACGACAACATTCATCGCCTGACGTATTCCGGTAGTGATCGCTCAGCCACCGGTCTGGTTGGATGATTGTTATTTAAACACTTAGAAATCTATTTGTGTAGGTAGAAAATCAAATATAGAACCAGCATACTACCTCAATTTACATCTTATAAAAACACTATTTATTGAAATTCATTTAAAATTCAAAAAGTTCCACCTGTGAAAAAATGACACACAGAACACATATACCAGGACCATGGAACGGCTCCACAATATCTGCCCACAGGAACAAAACCAATTATTCCTTATATTGATGTCAATAATAATCCTGCCCAAGAATCAAATCTAAATGACCCTCACTCTTTCTTTCCTCTACCTGCCAATGGAGGTGTGACATAAAGTCACAATTCACCCTAAAGGTAATGAGGTGCCCCCATTCCTCGGCGGCTTTCCCTTCTAAAGGTATCCCTGATCTCCCTCAAGTTATAATATAGGCTAGGGATACTAGCTTTTCTAGAAGGGAAGATGGAAAATTGAACTTATCTGAGAGATGAGTCAAAAATTAGTAGTCCCTCAGCAGTCCGTTTTTTTCATAATGTACAGGCGTCCGGGCTTTCCATGGTCCTCAACCCAATAACATAGATACACAAAGTCTCAACGCGTTTCTCCCCATATGATTAGTCAGGGTTCATCAGGAGACAAAATGAAAGATAGCTGGCCCAATCGCCTGTGGAACAAACAAATATCAGAACCCCAAATCTAAACCACAAAGACAGAGAGTCCTAGAAGCACATGGAAGACATACCTGGTAGCTGTTAAGGGGGCTACTCATTTAGCAGCACACACCTCTCCTTGTGGATATGTATAATGGCCGCCTTACCATGTGCCTCACTCTCCTTAAATATCATCAAAATAGGGGCTGGCCTGTTCAATAACCGCCCCCAGGAACGCCCCATTATGGTGGGAAACCCTCGATGTATGCACCACATGCAGTTAATTAGCTGCCATCATCCTGGGCAGCCACCCCCACAGACACCCCGTCCCCTAGGAAACCGGATGTATGCTACACGTGCAGTCACCATTTTGACAAACCGGAAGTGACGTATAGTCCAAATCATCACATATCCCAGCTCACGTTACCCGGGTGGGCGTCGCCCACTGTCACCTGAAGGTACGGACCGTCCCCAGTCAGATTGACAATTACCCTCCATAACGCCCCGTTGCTCGGGGACCCCGGAGGTATACAACACGTGCATTCGCCATATGGACGAAACCGGAACCCAAACCGGAAGTAAACAGACCCACGTGACCCGTCCGAGTCACGTGGCTCCACAATACCACGTGATCGAATCATCACATCTTCCTCCCAGCACAGGATGGGGAAGCCCGGAAGTGACGTACGATCTAAGACGTCACACATCCCATACCGGAAGTAGAAATACTCACGTGACCCGTCCGAGTCACGCGACTCAACACACCACGTCATCAGGTCTTTACGTCCTCCTCCCAGCACAAGATGGGGAAACACGGAAGTGACGTACGGTCTAAAAACGTCACACATCCCAGCCCACGCCGCCCAAGTGGGCGTCGCCACCGATAACCTGACAGCGTGGGCCGTCCCCCATACTCTCTCCCCACCTGGCCAAACCCCTCCAGTCCTAAACATAATATTGATCAAATTCAAGTCCAGACCCCAACCACAGCCTATCAGTACTATACAGGGGAAAATAAATATAAACAATAAGCATTTCAATCATCCCAATGTATCATCATTTCACATAGAGACCTGAGGTCACACCGGGAATAACCAGATCCACACGTTCCCTCCCGATCATATAACAGGACAAGCCATGATACCGGACAATATATATCCAAAGTCATATATCGGCCATATGTTCAAGAGGAAGTGGAAGTAAGGAGGGGGGCGGGGGGGGGAGGGGGGGGGGAAGGGGGGCCAAGGAGACCACCAAAGATAATCACTGCAACAATGTTAACATCCATAAAGATGTTTCCAATAAACTGGTTCCCATATATCAGCATCCCACATAGGTTCAGAGAATGGGGTAATATAGATAAACACAAATTAATTGAAGATGGGATGGTGAAAAATAATTCCACTCATCTAAACACGACTTCTTCCTTTACGGAAGGATATTAGCCTGGCGGGTATAAATAAAAACTTATTCTGATGTAGCCTAGGGTGCTTATCTCCTCAGGACAGACCTTCCTATAGAAAACAACCGAACGTCAGCTGTTCGTTCAGACCTTTTGGATGTACACAGTCGAAGCGATATATCCATTTGGTCTCCTTTTGTAGCAAAAGTTTATTCCAATTGCCTTTTCTAATTGGCTCCGGGACTACTTCAATGATTTTAAAACTAATGGAGTTCAGATTTCCCCCATGTACTTGTCTGACATGTCGTGAGATCGAGGTATCCCTTTCATTTCGTACATCCCCCAGATGTTCCCCGATCCGCTTTCTTAGTTCTCTTTTCGTTTTCCCAATGTAGTCCAAGGGGCAAGTGCATTTAGCCACATAGATGACCCCCTCGGTACTACAATTGGCAAAATCACGAATATCATATTCACGATGCGTACATGCCGACACTACCTTCTTCCCTGGTGAAATCCAGTTGCAAAATTTACATCGTCCGCACCTATAAACTCCATTCACCTTCCTGTCCAGCCATGTCCCTTCTTTTTGTGGGGCCTGATACAGACTGTGTACTAACCTGTCTTTTAAAGACCTCCCCTTACGTAAAGTGATCATGGGCCGTACTCCAATGAAATCCTTTAGGTTCGGGTCCGCCCTCAAAATTCCCCAGTGTTAGTCCAAAATTTTGAAAACCTCCCGATTAAGACTATCAAATGTACCAATCACCCTTGTGATGTTCTCAGATTCCTCCCTTTCTCTGGCTACTAATAGCTCTTCCCTGTCCCTCAATACCGCGTGTTTATATGCCTCTTTAAGGGGACCAGCCGGATACCCTCTTTCAGTGAACCTCTGACAAAGATCCCCCGCCTGTCTATGAAAGGCGTCACTTGTGGAGCAATTGCGTTTCAGTCTTAGGTATTGGCCCTTTGGTATCCCTCCTTTATGTTTAGGACTGGAGGGGTTTGGCCAGGTGGGGAGAGAGTATGGGGGACGGCCCACGCTGTCAGGTTATCGGTGGCGACGCCCACTTGGGCGGCGTGGGCTGGGATGTGTGACGTTTTTAGACCGTACGTCACTTCCGTGTTTCCCCATCTTGTGCTGGGAGGAGGACGTAAAGACCTGATGACGTGGTGTGTTGAGTCGCGTGACTCGGACGGGTCACGTGAGTATTTCTACTTCCGGTATGGGATGTGTGACGTCTTAGATCGTACGTCACTTCCGGGCTTCCCCATCCTGTGCTGGGAGGAAGATGTGATGATTCGATCACGTGGTATTGTGGAGCCACGTGACTCGGACGGGTCACGTGGGTCTGTTTACTTCCGGTTTGGGTTCCGGTTTCGTCCATATGGCGAATGCACGTGTTGTATACCTCCGGGGTCCCCGAGCAACGGGGCGTTATGGAGGGTAATTGTCAATCTGACTGGGGACGGTCCGTACCTTCAGGTGACAGTGGGCGACGCCCACCCGGGTAACGTGAGCTGGGATATGTGATGATTTGGACTATACGTCACTTCCGGTTTGTCAAAATGGTGACTGCACGTGTAGCATACATCCGGTTTCCTAGGGGACGGGGTGTCTGTGGGGGTGGCTGCCCAGGATGATGGCAGCTAATTAACTGCATGTGGTGCATACATCGAGGGTTTCCCACCATAATGGGGCGTTCCTGGGGGCGGTTATTGAACAGGCCAGCCCCTATTTTGATGATATTTAAGGAGAGTGAGGCACATGGTAAGGCGGCCATTATACATATCCACAAGGAGAGGTGTGTGCTGCTAAATGAGTAGCCCCCTTAACAGCTACCAGGTATGTCTTCCATGTGCTTCTAGGACTCTCTGTCTTTGTGGTTTAGATTTGGGGTTCTGATATTTGTTTGTTCCACAGGCGATTGGGCCAGCTATCTTTCATTTTGTCTCCTGATGAACCCTGACTAATCATATGGGGAGAAACGCGTTGAGACTTTGTGTATCTATGTTATTGGGTTGAGGACCATGGAAAGCCCGGACGCCTGTACATTATGAAAAAAAACGGACTGCTGAGGGACTACTAATTTTTGACTCATCTCTCAGATAAGTTCAATTTTCCATCTTCCCTTCTAGAAAAGCTAGTATCCCTAGCCTATATTATAACTTGAGGGAGATCAGGGATACCTTTAGAAGGGAAAGCCGCCGAGGAATGGGGGCACCTCATTACCTTTAGGGTGAATTGTGACTTTATGTCACACCTCCATTGGCAGGTAGAGGAAAGAAAGAGTGAGGGTCATTTAGATTTGATTCTTGGGCAGGATTATTATTGACATCAATATAAGGAATAATTGGTTTTGTTCCTGTGGGCAGATATTGTGGAGCCGTTCCATGGTCCTGGTATATGTGTTCTGTGTGTCATTTTTTCACAGGTGGAACTTTTTGAATTTTAAATGAATTTCAATAAATAGTGTTTTTATAAGATGTAAATTGAGGTAGTATGCTGGTTCTATATTTGATTTTCTACCTACACAAATAGATTTCTAAGTGTTTAAAAAGCTGAGTATAACTGATGGCGGGTTTTCTATCTGAACCTCTTAATACTAATACTTGGTTATCGGATGTAGATAGGGTATTTTCGGACAGGACAGACGTTACGTATTCAGGGGGAGTTATTAACCTGAAACAACTGTTTAATGAACTTTATAGCTGTTTCCGGGAAAACATTAAATCGTGGTGGGAGGTACAATCCCTTGAGAATTACATCAAACAAGGGATTGTACCAAAGGGCCTGCGTATCACAGTAGCACCGGCATTGAGATCAAGAAGTGCAGACCTACTTGAGAAATGGGAAAATGAATCAAAAGCGACATCAATACGATTCATGCAATTATTACTCACGGAGGAGAAGTTGACCTTGGAAAAAACCTCTACCAAGCTAGCTGAGAAAAGGGAGGCGGTTTTGAAATACAAGACTGATCCGGATTTTGAAAGGAGAGAAAGGTTTTTACAAAGCTCTGTGGAGAAATTCCATAATACCTTAAAAACTAGGAAGCATAATAATTTTGTGAAGGACCTTGGGGAATTCAAAGAAAAAACTGCCTATAGGTTCCTGACAGAAGGAACTGGGCCACGTGTTGACCCATCTTCTTCCGATTTAGAGTCATCGGACTCGGAGAGATATAAGGGGGCACCAGGTGACTTTAGAAATTTTCCCCGTGGGAGAAGGCAGAGACGCAATAGGAACAGATGGCAGGGAATGGGACCTATAGCGCCACCTTTGGCCTCTGCTTCTTCCTCTGTGCCCTCGGTGTCGGATGGCCAGCCTTCTTTTTTAGAGGGAAAGACCCTACCATACGATTTAAGACCCCGGGAGCAGTATTCCAACCCGAACAGGAGAGACAGGAAATAGACAACCACATTATCAATCTATCTGGACAGACCCTGACTGCCTTAGACGTGAGTATTCTGAGGAGGGGTCTATCTTTTGTGCCCACTGAGCGTTTTGACCCATTTAATTGGACCAAGGATTTGGCCCTATTTGGGAGGAAACTGAAGTGGAAAAAATTCTTTAAAACAACGGAATCATCTAAGTATAATCTTTTGGGTATTACACCAGAAGATAGAGAAACATTTGAAAATCTGATAGATTTGGATAATGAGGGTCTCAGACAACCAGGACAGGGACCGTTTACTACCCTCAAAAGAAAGAGTGAAAAACAACCTCCTAGAGGGGACCTGGACAGTGTAGACATTTTTCTCAAAGTGGTTGCTGAAGATTTTAAAGCACTGTCTGATGTGAGAACTGGTTTCCCCCCTAATATGAACAAATCCGAATTGGATGCCTTGTCAATACTCGCCAAAAAAAAGGAGTTGATCTTCAAGCCTTCGGACAAAGGAGGAAACATAGTCATCATGAATCACAACATTTACCAGAAAATGTGTTATTCCATCTTACGTGATCATGATGGCTATGCGACCCTGGAACGGGATCCAACTATAGGATTCGGTAAAGCATTAGTGGATATTTTGTCCGAGGGACTTGGAGATCGCCTTATTTCACAAAATGAATTTGACTTTATGCACGAGAGGTTTCCGGTTACACCAACGTTCTATACGTTACCTAAAGTTCACAAGGGGACCACTCCCTTAAAAGGGAGACCCATTGTAGCAGGGATTAATTCCCTTACTCAGAACGTTGGTGTATACCTGGACTCCATTCTCAGACCATTCGTGGTTTCTTTGTCCTCTTACCTCAGGGACACAAGTGATCTCTTGAGAAGGATCAATGGAGTAATGATCAATAAAGATACAATTTTTGCCTCAATAGATGTAGAGGCTCTATATAGCTCCATCCCGCACGATTCAGGTCTGAAGGCGGTTAAATATTTCTTGGATAGCAGAGGCACCCATTACGAGAAACATAGTAGGTTCACCTTAAAACTGTTGGAACACATTTTGACCCATAATTTTTTCATCTTTAATGGGAGGTATTACCACCAGCTCAGGGGTACTGCGATGGGGTGCTCTTGCGCCCCATCGTATGCCAATCTCTACCTGGGCTGGTGGGAGGATACCATGGTGTTCCAGGAACCGCACTCGGAATGGATAAAACACATCGTCTACTGGGGCCGTTATATTGACGATGTCCTGGTCCTATGGACCGGGACAGTCGGCTCCTTTCAGAACTTTGTGAAACACCTGAACAGGAACGATGTAGGTCTGTCATTTACCTATGATATAGGCATTGACCAAATGGCCTTTTTGGATGTCCTTCTGATGAGGGGAACTGGGGGGCAGATAGAAACCCAGGTTTTTCGTAAAAAGACTGCAACCAATAGTTTTTTACATTGGACCAGTCACCATCCTGAACCGTTAAAAAGAGGGATACCAAAGGGCCAATACCTAAGACTGAAACGCAATTGCTCCACAAGTGACGCCTTTCATAGACAGGCGGGGGATCTTTGTCAGAGGTTCACTGAAAGAGGGTATCCGGCTGGTCCCCTTAAAGAGGCATATAAACACGCGGTATTGAGGGACAGGGAAGAGCTATTAGTAGCCAGAGAAAGGGAGGAATCTGAGAACATCACAAGGGTGATTGGTACATTTGATAGTCTTAATCGGGAGGTTTTCAAAATTTTGGACAAACACTGGGGAATTTTGAGGGCGGACCCGAACCTAAAGGATTTCATTGGAGTACGGCCCATGATCACTTTCCGTAAGGGGAAGTCTTTAAAAGACAGGTTAGTACACAGTCTGTATCAGGCCCCACAAAAAGAAGGGACATGGCTGGACAGGAAGGTGAATGGAGTTTATAGGTGCGGACGATGTAAATTTTGCAACTGGATTTCACCAGGGAAGAAGGTAGTGTCGGCATGTACGCATCGTGAATATGATATTCGTGATTTTGCCAATTGTAGTACCGAGGGGGTCATCTATGTGGCTAAATGCACTTGCCCCTTGGACTACATTGGGAAAACGAAAAGAGAACTAAGAAAGCGGATCGGGGAACATCTGGGGGATGTACGAAATGAAAGGGATACCTCGATCTCACGACATGTCAGACAAGTACATGGGGGAAATCTGAACTCCATTAGTTTTAAAATCATTGAAGTAGTCCCGGAGCCAATTAGAAAAGGCAATTGGAATAAACTTTTGCTACAAAAGGAGACCAAATGGATATATCGCTTCGACTGTGTACATCCAAAAGGTCTGAACGAACAGCTGACGTTCGGTTGTTTTCTATAGGAAGGTCTGTCCTGAGGAGATAAGCACCCTAGGCTACATCAGAATAAGTTTTTATTTATACCCGCCAGGCTAATATCCTTCCGTAAAGGAAGAAGTCGTGTTTAGATGAGTGGAATTATTTTTCACCATCCCATCTTCAATTAATTTGTGTTTATCTATATTACCCCATTCTCTGAACCTATGTGGGATGCTGATATATGGAACCAGTTTATTGGAAACATCTTTATGGATGTTAACATTGTTGCAGTGATTATCTTTGGTGGTCTCCTTGGCCCCCCTTCCCCCCCCCCCTCCCCCCCGCCCCCCTCCTTACTTCCACTTCCTCTTGAACATATGGCCGATATATGACTTTGGATATATATTGTCCGGTATCATGGCTTGTCCTGTTATATGATCGGGAGGGAACGTGTGGATCTGGTTATTCCCGGTGTGACCTCAGGTCTCTATGTGAAATGATGATACATTGGGATGATTGAAATGCTTATTGTTTATATTTATTTTCCCCTGTATAGTACTGATAGGCTGTGGTTGGGGTCTGGACTTGAATTTGATCAATATTATGTTTAGGACTGGAGGGGTTTGGCCAGGTGGGGAGAGAGTATGGGGGACGGCCCACGCTGTCAGGTTATCGGTGGCGACGCCCACTTGGGCGGCGTGGGCTGGGATGTGTGACGTTTTTAGACCGTACGTCACTTCCGTGTTTCCCCATCTTGTGCTGGGAGGAGGACGTAAAGACCTGATGACGTGGTGTGTTGAGTCGCGTGACTCGGACGGGTCACGTGAGTATTTCTACTTCCGGTATGGGATGTGTGACGTCTTAGATCGTACGTCACTTCCGGGCTTCCCCATCCTGTGCTGGGAGGAAGATGTGATGATTCGATCACGTGGTATTGTGGAGCCACGTGACTCGGACGGGTCACGTGGGTCTGTTTACTTCCGGTTTGGGTTCCGGTTTCGTCCATATGGCGAATGCACGTGTTGTATACCTCCGGGGTCCCCGAGCAACGGGGCGTTATGGAGGGTAATTGTCAATCTGACTGGGGACGGTCCGTACCTTCAGGTGACAGTGGGCGACGCCCACCCGGGTAACGTGAGCTGGGATATGTGATGATTTGGACTATACGTCACTTCCGGTTTGTCAAAATGGTGACTGCACGTGTAGCATACATCCGGTTTCCTAGGGGACGGGGTGTCTGTGGGGGTGGCTGCCCAGGATGATGGCAGCTAATTAACTGCATGTGGTGCATACATCGAGGGTTTCCCACCATAATGGGGCGTTCCTGGGGGCGGTTATTGAACAGGCCAGCCCCTATTTTGATGATATTTAAGGAGAGTGAGGCACATGGTAAGGCGGCCATTATACATATCCACAAGGAGAGGTGTGTGCTGCTAAATGAGTAGCCCCCTTAACAGCTACCAGGTATGTCTTCCATGTGCTTCTAGGACTCTCTGTCTTTGTGGTTTAGATTTGGGGTTCTGATATTTGTTTGTTCCACAGGCGATTGGGCCAGCTATCTTTCATTTTGTCTCCTGATGAACCCTGACTAATCATATGGGGAGAAACGCGTTGAGACTTTGTGTATCTATGTTATTGGGTTGAGGACCATGGAAAGCCCGGACGCCTGTACATTATGAAAAAAACGGACTGCTGAGGGACTACTAATTTTTGACTCATCTCTCAGATAAGTTCAATTTTCCATCTTCCCTTCTAGAAAAGCTAGTATCCCTAGCCTATATTATAACTTGAGGGAGATCAGGGATACCTTTAGAAGGGAAAGCCGCCGAGGAATGGGGGCACCTCATTACCTTTAGGGTGAATTGTGACTTTATGTCACACCTCCATTGGCAGGTAGAGGAAAGAAAGAGTGAGGGTCATTTAGATTTGATTCTTGGGCAGGATTATTATTGACATCAATATAAGGAATAATTGGTTTTGTTCCTGTGGGCAGATATTGTGGAGCCGTTCCATGGTCCTGGTATATGTGTTCTGTGTGTCATTTTTTCACAGGTGGAACTTTTTGAATTTTAAATGAATTTCAATAAATAGTGTTTTTATAAGATGTAAATTGAGGTAGTATGCTGGTTCTATATTGGATGATTGTTAGTCTATAACTATTCGCCTAGTAATAAGCGACGCCTCATTGGTGTCTGTAGGACTGAGAAGCAGAGCTCAATCTCAGGCAGCAGCTGCAAAAGCAGGGAAGAATTTACGGTGTAAAAAAAGTGAACAAACCCAAGATCCCAATGTAATAATAAGCATCTATGGCTCCTACGTATATCCACATCTTCAATATCGGGTTCAGTTTTGGGTGCCACATTGTGTTTTAGATGCATGTAAACTACAGAGGGTTAACCCCATCACGCCACGCCATTATCAATGGGGGGGGGGGGTTGGTTTCATTTTCTCCTCCCGTTCTTCAAAGAGCCATAACGTTTTTTTATTTTTTTCCGTCAATATAGCAGTGTGAGGGCTTGGGTTTTTTTCTGTATGTGTGGGGGGAATGTAATGTGGATACATTATACTGTGTGTGGGGGGGAATGTACTGTGGGGATATTATACTGTGTGGGGGGGAATGTACTGTGAGGACAACATACTGTGTGTGGGGGGAATGTACTGTGGGGACATCATACTGTGTGTGGGGGAATGTACTGTCCATAAATCATACTGTGTGTAGGGGGAATGTACTGTTAGGACATCATACTGTGTGTGTGTGTGGGGGGGTGTACTGTGGGCACATCATACTGTGTGGGGGGGAATGTACTGTGAGGACATTATACTGTGTGGGGGAATGTACTGTGGGGACATCATACTGTGGGGGGGTGTACTGTGGGGACATCATACTGTGTGTGGGGGGGAATATTCTGTGGGGATATCATACTGTGTGTGGGGGGAATGTACTGTGGGGACATCATACTGTATGTGGGCGGAATGTACTGTGAGGACATCATACTGTGTGGGGGGAATGTACTGTGGGGACATCATACTGTGTGTGGGGGAATGTACTGTGGGGACATCATACTGTGTGTGGGGGGAATGTACTGTGGGGACATCATACTGTGTGTGGGGGAATGTACTGTGGGGACATCATACTGTGTGTGGGGGGAATGTACTGTGGGGACATTATACTGTGTGTGGGGGAATGTACTGTGGGGACATCATACTGTGTGTGGGGGGAATGTACTGTGGGGACATTATACTGTGTGTGGGGGGAATGTACTGTGGGGCCATTATACTGTGTGTGGGGGGAATGTACTGTGGGGACATCATACTGTGTGTGGGGGGAATGTACTGTGGGGACATCATACTGTGTGTGGGGGAATGTACTGTGGGGACATCATACTGTGTGTGGGGGGAATGTACTGTGGGGACATTATACTGTGTGTGGGGGAATGTACTGTGGGGACATCATACTGTGTGTGGGGGGAATGTACTGTGGGGACATTATACTGTGTGTGGGGGAATGTACTGTGAGGGCATCATACTGTGTGTGGGGGAATGTACTGTGGAGACATCATACTATGTGTGGAGGGAATGTACTGTGGAGACATCATACTATGTGTGGGGGAATGCACTGTGGGGACATCATACTGTGTGGGGGGGAATGTACTGTGGGGACATCATACTGTGTGTGGGAGGGAATGTATTGTAGGGACATCATACTATGTGTGGAGGGAATGTACTGTGGGGACATTATACTGTGTGTGGGGGAATGTACTGTGGGGGGAATGTACTGTGGAGACATCATACTGTGTGTGGGGGAATGTACTGTGGGGACATCATACTGTGTGTGGGGGGAATGTACTGTGGGGACATTATACTGTGTGTGGGGGAATGTACTGTGGGGACATCATACTGTGTGTGGGGGGAATGTACTGTGGGGACATTATACTGTGTGTGGGGGAATGTACTGTGAGGGCATCATACTGTGTGTGGGGGAATGTACTGTGGAGACATAATACTACGTGTGGAGGGAATGTACTGTGGGGACATCATACTGTGTGTGGGGGGAATGTACTGTGGGGACATTATACTGTGTGGGGGGGAATGTACTGTGGGGACATCATACTGTGTGTGGGAGGGAATGTATTGTAGGGACATCATACTGTGTGTGGGGGGAATGTACAGTGGGGACATCATACTGTGTGGGGGAATGTACTGTGGGGACATCATACTGTGTGTGTGGGGAATGTACTGTGGGGACATTATACTGTGTATGGGGGAATGTACTGTGAGGGCATCATACTGTGTGGGGGGAATGTACTGTGGAGACATCATACTATGTGTGGAGGGAATGTACTGTGGAGACATCATACTATGTGTGGGGAAATGCACTGTGGGGACATCATACTGTGTGGGGAAGAATGTACTGTGGGGACATCATACTGTGTGTGGGAGGGAATGTATTGTAGGGACATCATACTGTGTGTGGGGGGAATGTACAGTGGGAACATCATACTGTGTGTTGGGGGATGTACTGTGGGGACATCATACTGTGTGTGGGGGGAATGAACTGTGGTGACATTATACTGTGTGTGGGGGAATGTACTGTGGGGACATCATACTGTGTGTGTGGGGAATGTACTGTGGGGACATACTGTGTGTGGGGGAATGTACTGTGAGGGCATCATACTGTGTGTGGGGGAATGTACTGTGGAGACATCATACTATGTGTGGGGGAATGCACTGTGGGGACATCATACTGTGTGGGGGGGAATGTACTGTGGGGACATCATACTGTGTGTGGGAGGGAATGTATTGTAGGGACATCATACTGTGTGTGGGGGGAATGTACAGTGGGGACATCATACTGTGTGTGGGGGGATGTACTGTGGGGACATCATACTGTGTGTGGGGGGAATGTACTGTGGGGACATTATACTGTGCGTGGGGGAATGTACTGTGGGGACATTATACTGTGTGTGGGGGAATGTACTGTGAGGGCATCATACTGTGTGTGGGGGAATGTACTGTGGAGACATCATACTATGTGTGGAGGGAATGTACTGTGGGGACATTATACTGTGGGGACATCATACTGTGTGTGGGGGGAATGTACTGTGGGGACATCATACTGTGTGTGGGGGAATGTACTGTGGGGACATCATACTGTGTGTGGGGGGAATGTACTGTGGGGACATTATACTGTGTGTGGGGGAATGTACTGTGGGGACATCATACTGTGTGTGGGGGGAATGTACTGTGGGGACATTATACTGTGTGTGGGGGAATGTACTGTGAGGGCATCATACTGTGTGTGGGGGAATGTACTGTGGAGACATAATACTACGTGTGGAGGGAATGTACTGTGGAGACATCATACTATGTGTGGGGGAATGCACTGTGGGGACATCATACTGTGTGGGGGGAATGTACTGTGGGGATATCATACTGTGTGTGGGAGGGAATGTATTGTAGGGACATCATACTGTGTGTGGGGGGAATGTACAGTGGGGACATCATACTGTGTTTGAGGGGAATGTACTGTAGGGACATTATACTGTGTGTGTGAGGAATGTACTGTGGGGACATTATACTGTGTGTGGGGGGAATGCACTGTGGGGACATCATACTGTGTGGAGGGAATGTACTGTAAGGACACCATACTGTGTGTGGGGGGAATGTGCTGAGGGGACATCATACTGTGTGTGGGGGGAATGTACTGAGGGGACATCATACTGTGTGGGGGGAATGTACTGAGGGGACATCATACTGTGTGGGGGGAATGTACTGAGGGGACATAAGCAATATTCAAAGTTTTCCAGAGGAGTGAGGACACTTTAAAGGGTCACATTTGAGTTTTAGGTTTGCTACCTCCCATAGGTGGCACTAGAGTTCGTCTCCTTCCTCAGTGAAGAGACATTTTGCACAATAATAATAATAGTAATAATCAGAAATCACATATAAATATGTGTGATAAATAATATGGTGTTCGATTTCTTTCTTTCATGGACCAGAGTACATTTATATAGGAAAGGGCTCGTTACGGTTTAGGCAATTATTGTACACAATGTGACCCCTGGCGGTGGTAGATTTCAGCATTATATACAGGATGAAATCTAATATATAAAGCTGAATGTGTGTGTGTGTATATATGTCCGAGATTGGCATCCGCACCGTCGCAGCTACAGCCACAAAATTTTGCACACTCACACTTCTCGACGCCAAGAGCGTCATAGGCTATGTTTCGAGGGGATATTTTAACCCCGCTGTTTACAGTTATTCACCAAAAAACCTGCCTCCATTAAAGCGAATGGAGCTGGGAGCCACAGTGCAGCCAGAACTTCAGAAGAATGCGCAGCCACGCCCTTATATGGAATGTTGGCGTGTCACAATGCAGCCAGGGAAAGAGACAGACACAGACAGTGAAAGAGGCAGACACAGACAGGGTAAGAAACAGACACAGACAGGGTAAGAAACAGACATAGACAGGGTAAGAGACAGACACAAAGAGACAGACACAGACAAAGAGACAGACTGACAGGGAAAGAGACAGACAGGGAAAGAGAGAGACAAGTTAAGAGACAGACACAGACAGGTAAAGAGACAGACACAGACAAAGAGACAGACAGACAGGGAAAGAGACAGACAGAGAAAGAGAGGGAAAGAAACAGACAGGGAAAGAGACAGACAGGGAAAGTGACAGAGATAGATAGACAGACAAGGAAAGAGATAGCTAGACAGACAGACAGGGAAAGAGATTGAGACAGATGGAGAAAGAGACAGTCAGAGACAGACAGGGAAAGAGATAGACAGACAAAGAGATAGAGAGAGAGAGAGACAGGGAAAGAGACAGACAGACAAAGATAGAGAGAGAGAGACAGAGAGATATATACAGAGGGGGAGACAGACCGAGAATGGGAGAGAAACAGAGACAGTTACTATCCCGGGCGTTAATACATTCTATTTATACATTCTATCCCGGGAATGTTAATACATTCTATTTTGTTAACAACAGTTATTAACCCGGGCGAAGCCGGGGAGTACAGCTAGTATTCATCTATTAGTAATTGTTGTGGGGACACATATGAAGAGGGTTGGAATTTGCGCTTTTCTTGTACGGGTCAGTTTTTGGAATCTTGCCATTTATCGCACAATCAGATTGTTACAATCACTGTCTGGCAGATGTAGAGGAGCCTCCGCTTTCTGCCCCACAAGGGGGATGTAGTGTTAGTGCGGAGCATTCAGCTATTCTGTGTCGCTCCGCAGTATAAATATTGGGGGTCTCACAGCAGCGCCATCTTTATACCTTGTTTCCTGTAATGTTGGGGGTCTGCGGACCCCTCTCATTCCTCATCGCCCTCTTGTCTTTGCAGGGAAGTTTCATCTCCGGGTCGACCTGACAGACTTTTCGGACAATCACACTTTCTCCTTGTACCGTGATTTCGCCATTTCTGCTGAGGCGCAAAACTACTCCCTGAGCGCGGTGCAGTTCTTGGAGGGGTCTGCAGGTTCGTGTCCTCACATCCCCCCCATTAGTAATGAGGGCAGACCACACTCAGCTTTAATAGAGTCCAATATGGGCGCAGGGACTAGATCACTTTGCAGATCGGCCATACTCCTTGCTCCTCTATTGGTGGATAACTTGGCAGATTTTCCATTCCGTTCACTGGGAAAGCTGTGGAGCTGTGATGGCTGCCGGAGACTTTCGGGAATTGGTCTCCAGCCCACGACGTCCCCACATAGGCCGCACTATGGGATGGAAAACCTGAGAAGTGTGCTAAACTAAAGTCACCACTAGGGGAGCTCACCGCATGCACATTTATACAGTAGAGTTTAACATCAACCCCCTCACCATTCTGGACTCCAGGAAAGCTGGGTGATGGTCTGTAATGGCACCAAGACAGTTTTGGGCCTTCTTGACTCTATAATTAATGGCCACATCTTCTCTCTCTTTCAGGGGACTCTCTAACCTACCACAGAGGATCCGTATTTTCGACCAAAGACCGCGAGAAAGACAAATCTAAGTGCGCCCAGGTGTACCGCGGAGGATGGTGGTACAACGCCTGTCACTACGCCAACCTGAACGGCCTGTATCTGCGAGGAAACCACAGCAGCTACGCCAATGGGGTGAACTGGCTAACAGGACAAGGCTACCACTACTCCTACCGAGTGACCGAAATGAAAATCCGACCTCAGCCCTGACATCGGCGGTCACAGGAAGCAGCGGCGGCCATGATACCTGTACCCACCAATCAGAATCCGGCGTTCACAGGAAGCAGCAGCAGCCATGACATCTGTACAAACCAATCAGAATCCAGCGATCACAGAAAGCAGTGGCGGCCATAATTCCTGTATCCACCAATCAGAATCCAGCGTTCACAGGAAGAAGCGGCGGCCATGCTACCTGTACCCACCAATCAGAATCCGGCGTTCACAGGAAGAAGCGGCGACCATGATACCTGTACCCACCAATCAGAATCCGGCGTTCACAGGAAGCAGCAGCGGCCATGATACCTGTACCCACCAATTAGAATCCAGCGTTCACCACTGGTAATAAAAACGTGGCCTCTGATTGGTTAGAATGGATGGCACGGCCGCTGTGATACCTGAGAATTGTAAAATTTATTCCTTGACTTCCCCCAAATGGAAAAGTTGCAGAACTTCTGACTTTGTTTTCTTACCCTGTACATGCGGAAAATGCACCAAATTAATTAAAAGCCTCGCGCCCCATAATAAATTTGCGGACGATTTTGTGCACATTGCTGCGTGCCGAGATTTGCTGTATTAAATCATATTAATAGCTGACTGCTGTCCAGATCTCTGCTTGCTGTCAGTGAAAGGAGATGCGAAGATCTGCTACACCTGCAGCTGAATGTGAGCGGGAGTTCTGGCTTAGAGAAGGGGGTCACAGACCAAAGAAGAGTGACTCCCGACCCGAGGAGCGGAAGAGGGGCTCCCGACCCGAGGAGCGGAAGAGGGGCTCCCGACCCGAGGAGTGGAAGAGGGGCTCCCTACCCGAGGAGCGGAAGAGGGGCTCCCTACCCGAGAATCGGAAGAGGGGCTATCGACCCGAGGAGCGGAAGAGGGGCTCCCTATCCGAGGAGCGGAAGAGGGGATTCCGACCCAAGGAGTGGTAGAGGGACACATGACCCGAGGAGCAGAAGAGGGGCTCCCGACCCGAGGAGTGGAAGAGGGGATTCCGACCCAAGGAGCGGAAGAGGGGCTCCCGACCCGAGGAGCAAAAGAGGGGCTTCTGACCTGAGGAGCAAAAGAGGGGCTCCCAATCTGAGAAGCATAAGAGGGGTTCACAACCTGTTTGGCAGAAGAGGGGTTCACAACCTGATGGGCAGAAGAAGGGTTCAAGACCCGAGGATCGGAAGAGGGGCTCACGAGCCGAGGAATGGATGAGTGGACCACAATACAAGGAGCAAAAGAGGGAATCACGACCCGAGGAGCAAATGATGGGCTCATGACCCGAGGAGCGGAAGAGGGGCTCCCGACCCAAGGAGCGGAAGAGAGACACACGACCTGAGGAGCGGAAGAGGGGCTCCCGACCCAAGGAGCGGAAGAGAGACACACGACCTGAGGAGCGGAAGAGGGGCTCCTGAACCAAGGAGCGGAAGAGGAGCTCCCGACCCAAGGAGCGGAAGAGGGACACACGACCTGAGGAGCGGAAGAGGGGCTCCCAACCCGAGGAGCAGAAGAGGGACACACGACCCGAGGAGTGGAAGAGGGGCTCACTATCTGACGAGCTTCCACCTTGCCGCTTCTGGTCCTAAAGAAGTTCTGTTGCCACCTAGTGGAATACAAAAAAACAGAAAACATAATTATTTTCCGGGGTGCAGTTGTGAATTGTTTGTGACTTACACTGAAAATGCACAAAGTATAATAATAAAAATATACATATTTTTAATTTCACATTTTTATTCATACAATCAGATAAAATACATACATGGCAGAATGGGAGCGTATACACCAATGACATCACCCCGGCAATTAAATGCTATTAGTAATACGAAAAAGTATTTTCCCTTGAAAAAGTATGGCGAAACACGCGTTGTGATCCTTCCTGCACCTTGGCCGCAAGTCTATACAATATTACCAATTTCCCTGACTACTACAGCTGCATGCTGCACTTTCACTTTATTGAGAGCCCTGCCATCTAGTGGCCGTATTTAGTTTTGTAGACTCTGGTTACTATTTTTTACTGAGTGACTTTTTATGTATTGAGATCTCACATTTGTGAGTTTTACTTGATTTAGTGCCTCTTATCTTTTCTTTTTAGGTGTATCCACCCAGGACAAATACTTCAATGTAGTAATTTGTAATAGTAATGTATTTGTTCCTTTGGGCGGGTATTGCAATTTTTGGCCATTTGGTAGCGAATTTGTTCCTTTGTAAGGGTATTGCAATTCTTGCCTGTCTGAAGGCAAATTTTTTTCCTTGGGAGGGTATTGCAACTTTTGGCCATTGGGGAGCAAATTTGTTCCTTTGGGGGGGTATTGCAACTTTTGGTCATTTTGAGGCGAATTTGTTCCTTTTGGGGGTATTGCAACTTTCGGACATTTGGAGGCGAATTTATATCCTTTGGGTGGGGTATTGCAACTTCTGGCCGTTTGGAGACGACTGTGTTCCCTGGAGGGGGTATTGCAACTTTTGGCCGTTTGGAGACGACTGTGTTCCCTGGAGGGGGTATTGCAACTTTTCGCCATTTGAGAGCGAATTTGGTCCTTTGAAGGGGGTGTTGCAACTTTTGGCCATTTGGGAGCGAACTTGTTCCTTTGGGGGGTATTGCAACTTTTGACCGTTTGGAGGCGAATTTGTTCCTTTGGGGGGGTATTGCAACTTTTGGTCATTTGAGAGCGAATTTGGTCCTTTGGGGGGTATTGCAACTTTCGACCATTTGGTAGCAAATTTGGTCCTTTGGGCAGGTATTACAACTTTAGGCCATTTGGAGGCGACTTTGTTCATTTGGAGGGGTATTGCAAGTTTTGACCGTTTGGAGGCGAATTTGTTCCTTTGGGGGCTATGCAAATTTTGGCCATTTCAGAGCGAATTTGTTCCTTTGGGGGGTATGGCAACTTTTGGCGATTTGGGAGCAAATTGGTTAATTTGTGGGAAGTATTGTAACTTTCGGCCAATTGGAGGCGAATTTTTTCCTTTGGGGGGGTATTGCAACTTTTGGCCATTTCAGAGCAAATTTATTCCTTTGGGGGGGTGTTGCAACTTTTGGCCGTTTGGAGGCGAATTTGTTCCTTTGGGGGGGTATTGCAACTTTTGGTCGTTTTGAAACGACTTTTTTCCTTTGGGGGGGTTTTGCAACTTTTGGCTATTGGGGAGCAAATTTGTTCTTTTGGGGGCTATTGCAAATTTTGACCATTTGAGAGCAAATTTGTTCCTTTGGGGGAGTATTGCAAGTTTTGACCGTTTGGAGGCGAATTTGTTCCTTTGGGGGGGTATTGCAAGTTTTGGCCGTTTAAAGGCGCATTTGTTCCTTTGGGGGGTATTGCAACTTTTAGCCATTTGGGAGCAAATTTGTTCTTTTGGGGGGGTATTTCAACTTTTGGCAATTGGGGAGCAAATTTTTTCCTTTGAGGGGGTATTGCAACTTTTGGCCATTTCAGAGCGAATTTATTCCTTTGGGGGGGTGTTGAAAATTTTGGCCATTTGGAGGCGAATTTGTTCCTTTGGGGGGGTATTGCAACTGTTATCCGTTTGGAGGCGAATTTTTTCCTTTGAAGGGGTATTGCAACTTTTGGCCATTTGGGAGAGAATTTGTTCCTTTGGGGGGTATTGCAACTTTTGGTCGTTTTGAAGCGAATTTGTTCCTTTGGGGGGTATTGCAAGTTTTGACCGTTTGGAGGCGAATTTGTTCCTTTGGGGGGGTATTGCAAGTTTTGGCCGTTTAAAGGCGCATTTGTTCCTTTGGGGGGTATTGCAACTTTTGGCCATTTGGGAGCAAATTTGTTCTTTTGGGGGGGTATTTCAACTTTTGGCAATTGGGGAGCAAATTTTTTCCTTTGGGGGTGTATTACAAATTTTGGCCATTTGAGAGCAAATTTGTTTCTTTGAGGGGGTATTGCAACTTTTGGCCATTTCAGAGCGAATTTATTCCTTTGGGGGGGTGTTGAAAATTTTGGCCATTTGGAGGCGAATTTGTTCCTTTGGGGGGGTATTGCAACTGTTATCCGTTTGGAGGCGAATTTTTTCCTTTGAAGGGGTATTGCAACTTTTGGCCATTTGGGAGAGAATTTGTTCCTTTGGGGGGTATTGCAACTTTTGGTCGTTTTGAAGCGAATTTGTTCCTTTGGGGGGTATTGCAACTTTTGGCCGTTGGAGGCGAATTTGTTCCTTTGGGGGGTTATTGCAACTTTTGGTCTTTTTGAGACGAATTTGTTCCTTTGGGGGGTTATTGCAACTTTTGGCCATTTGGAAGTAAATTTGTTCCTTTGGGGGGTGGGGGTAATGCAACTTTTGGCCATTGGGCAGCAAATTTGTTTCTTAAGGGGTATTGAAACTTTTGGACATTTGGAGGCGAATTTGTATCCTTTGGGGGCTATATAAAATTTTGGCCATTTGAGAGCAAATTTGTTCCTTGGGGGGTATTGCAACTTTTGGCCATTTCAGAGCGATTTTGTTCCTTTGGGGGGGTATTGCAACTGTTGGCCGTTTGGAGGCGAATTTGTTCCTTTGGGGGGGTATTGCAACTTTTGGTCATTTGAGAGCGAATTTGGTCCTTTGGGGGGTATTGCAACTTTCGACCATTTGGTAGCAAATTTGGTACTTTAGGCGGGTATTGCAACTTTAGGCCATTTGGAGGCGAATTTGTTCCTTTGGGGGGGTATTGCAAGTTTTGACCGTTTGGAGGCGAATTTGTTCCTTTGGGGGGGTATTGCAACTTTTGGCCATTTGCGAGCAAATTTGTTCCTTTGGGGGCTATTGCAAATTTTGGCCATTTGAGAGCAAATTTGTTCCTTTGGGGAGGTATTGCAACTTTTGCCATTTCAGAGCGAATTTGTTCTTTTGGGGGGGTATTGCAACTTTTGGCCATTTGAGAGCGAATTTGTTCCTTTGGGGGGGTATTGCAACTTTTGGCCATTTGGTAGCGAATTTGGTCCTTTGGGGGTATTGCTAATTTTGGCCATTTGAGAGCAAATTTGTTCCTTTGGGGGGGTATTGCAACTTTTGGCCATTTCAGAGCGAATTTTTTTCAATGGGGGGGTGTTGCAACTTTTGGCCGTTTGGAGGCGAATTTGTTCCTTTGGGAGGGTATTGCAACTTTTGGCCGTTTGGAGGCGATTTTGTTCCTTTGGGGGGTATTGCAACTTTTGGCCATTGGGGAGCAAATTTGTTCCTTTGGGGGCTATTGCAACTTTTGGTCATTTGAGAGCGAATTTGGTCCTTTGGGGGGTATTGCAACTTTCGACCATTTGGTAGCAAATTTGGTCCTTTGGGCAGGTATTACAACTTTAGGCCATTTGGAGGTGACTTTGTTCATTTGGAGGGGTATTGCAAGTTTTGACCGTTTGGAGGCGAATTTGTTCCTTTGGGGGCTATTGCAAATTTTGGCCATTTGAGAGCGAATTTGTTCCTTTGGGTAGGTATTGCAACTTTTGGTGATTTGGGAGCAAATTGGTTAATTTGTGGGAAGTATTGCAACTTTTAGCCATTTGGTAGCAAATTTGGTCCTTTGAGTGGGTATTGCAACTTTCGGCCATTTAGAGGCGAATTTGTTCCTTTGGGGGGGTATTGCAACTTTTGGCCATTTCAGAGCAAATTTATTCCTTTGGGGGGGTGTTGCAACTTTTGGCCGTTTGGAGGCGAATTTGTTCCTTTGGGGGGGTATTGCAACTTTTGGCCGTTTGGAGGCGAATTTTTTCCTTTGGGGGGGTATTGCAACTTTTAGCCATTTGAGAGCGAATTTGTTCCTTTTGGAGGGATATTGCAACTTTTGGTCGTTTTGAAACGACTTTGTTCCTTTGGGGGGGTTTTGCAACTTTTGGCTATTGGGGAGCAAATTTGTTTTTTTGGGGGCTATTGCAAATTTTGACCATTTGAGAGCAAATTTGTTCCTTTGGGGGGTATTGCAACTTTTGCCATTTCAGAGCGAATTTGTTCCTTTGGGGGGGTGTTGCAACTTTTGGCCATTTGAGAGCGAATTTGTTCCTTTGGGGGGGTATTGCAACTTTTGGCCATTTCAGAGCGAATTTTTTTCTTTGGGGGGGTGTTGCAACTTTTGGCCGTTTGAGAGCGAATTTGTTCCTTTGGGTAGGTATTGCAACTTTTGCCATTTCAGAGCGAATTTGTTCCTTTGGGGGGTATGGCAACTTTTGGCGATTTGGGAACAAATTGGTTAATTTGTGGGAAGTATTGCAACTTTTAGCCATTTGGTGGCAAATTTGGTCCTTTGAGTGGGTATTGCAACTTTCGGCCATTTAGAGGCGAATTTGTTCCTTTGGGGGGGTTTTGCAACTTTTGGCTATTGGGGAGCAAATTTGTTCTTTTGGGGGCTATTGCAAATTTTGACCATTTGAGAGCAAATTTGTTCCTTTGGGGGAGTATTGCAAGTTTTGACCGTTTGGAGGCGCATTTGTTCCTTTGGGGGGGGAATTGCAACTTTTGGTCATTTTGAGGCGAATTTGTTCCTTTGGGGGGTATTGAAACTTTTGGCATTTGGGAGCAAATTTGTTCTTTTGGGGGGGTATTTCAACTTTTGGCAATTGGGGAGCAAATTTTTTCCTTTGGGGGTGTATTACAAATTTTGGCCATTTGAGAGCAAATTTGTTTCTTTGGGGGGGTATTGCAAAGTTTGGCCATTTCAGAGCGAATTTATTCCTTTGGGGGGGTGTTGCAAATTTTGGCCATTTGGAGGCGAATTTTTTCCTTTGGGGGGGTATTGCAACTTTTGGCCATTTGGGAGAGAATTTGTTCCTTTGGGGGGGTATTGCAACTTTTGGTCGTTTTGAAGCGAATTTGTTCCTTTGGGGGGTAATGCAACTTTTGGCCGTTGGAGGCGAATTTGTTCCTTTGGGAGGGTATTGCAACTTTTGGCCGTTTGGAGGCGATTTTGTTCCTTTGGGGGGTATTGCAACTTTTGGCCATTGGGGAGCAAATTTGTTCCTTTGGGGGCTATTGCAACTTTTGGTCATTTGAGAGCGAATTTGGTCCTTTGGGGGGTATTGCAACTTTCGACCATTTGGTAGCAAATTTGGTACTTTAGGCGGGTATTGCAACTTTAGGCCATTTGGAGGCGAATTTGTTCCTTTGGGGGGGTATTGCAAGTTTTGACCGTTTGGAGGCGAATTTGTTCCTTTGGGGGGGTATTGCAACTTTTGGCCATTTGCGAGCAAATTTGTTCCTTTGGGGGCTATTGCAAATTTTGGCCATTTGAGAGCAAATTTGTTCCTTTGGGGAGGTATTGCAACTTTTGCCATTTCAGAGCGAATTTGTTCTTTTGGGGGGGTATTGCAACTTTTGGCCATTTGAGAGCGAATTTGTTCCTTTGGGGGGGTATTGCAACTTTTGGCCATTTGGTAGCGAATTTGGTCCTTTGGGGGTATTGCTAATTTTGGCCATTTGAGAGCAAATTTGTTCCTTTGGGGGGGTATTGCAACTTTCGGCCATTTAGAGGCGAATTTGTTCCTTTGGGGGGGTTTTGCAACTTTTGGCTATTGGGGAGCAAATTTGTTCTTTTGGGGGCTATTGCAAATTTTGACCATTTGAGAGCAAATTTGTTCCTTTGGGGGAGTATTGCAAGTTTTGACCGTTTGGAGGCGCATTTGTTCCTTTGGGGGGGGAATTGCAACTTTTGGTCATTTTGAGGCGAATTTGTTCCTTTGGGGGGTATTGAAACTTTTGGCATTTGGGAGCAAATTTGTTCTTTTGGGGGGGTATTTCAACTTTTGGCAATTGGGGAGCAAATTTTTTCCTTTGGGGGTGTATTACAAATTTTGGCCATTTGAGAGCAAATTTGTTTCTTTGGGGGGGTATTGCAAAGTTTGGCCATTTCAGAGCGAATTTATTCCTTTGGGGGGGTGTTGCAAATTTTGGCCATTTGGAGGCGAATTTTTTCCTTTGGGGGGGTATTGCAACTTTTGGCCATTTGGGAGAGAATTTGTTCCTTTGGGGGGGTATTGCAACTTTTGGTCGTTTTGAAGCGAATTTGTTCCTTTGGGGGGTAATGCAACTTTTGGCCGTTGGAGGCGAATTTGTTCCTTTGGGAGGGTATTGCAACTTTTGGCCGTTTGGAGGCGATTTTGTTCCTTTGGGGGGTATTGCAACTTTTGGCCATTGGGGAGCAAATTTGTTCCTTTGGGGGCTATTGCAACTTTTGGTCATTTGAGAGCGAATTTGGTCCTTTGGGGGGTATTGCAACTTTCGACCATTTGGTAGCAAATTTGGTACTTTAGGCGGGTATTGCAACTTTAGGCCATTTGGAGGCGAATTTGTTCCTTTGGGGGGGTATTGCAAGTTTTGACCGTTTGGAGGCGAATTTGTTCCTTTGGGGGGGTATTGCAACTTTTGGCCATTTGCGAGCAAATTTGTTCCTTTGGGGGCTATTGCAAATTTTGGCCATTTGAGAGCAAATTTGTTCCTTTGGGGAGGTATTGCAACTTTTGCCATTTCAGAGCGAATTTGTTCTTTTGGGGGGGTATTGCAACTTTTGGCCATTTGAGAGCGAATTTGTTCCTTTGGGGGGGTATTGCAACTTTTGGCCATTTGGTAGCGAATTTGGTCCTTTGGGGGTATTGCTAATTTTGGCCATTTGAGAGCAAATTTGTTCCTTTGGGGGGGTATTGCAACTTTTGGCCATTTCAGAGCGAATTTTTTTCAATGGGGGGGTGTTGCAACTTTTGGCCGTTTGGAGGCGAATTTGTTCCTTTGGGAGGGTATTGCAACTTTTGGCCGTTTGGAGGCGATTTTGTTCCTTTGGGGGGTATTGCAACTTTTGGCCATTGGGGAGCAAATTTGTTCCTTTGGGGGCTATTGCAACTTTTGGTCATTTGAGAGCGAATTTGGTCCTTTGGGGGGTATTGCAACTTTCGACCATTTGGTAGCAAATTTGGTCCTTTGGGCAGGTATTACAACTTTAGGCCATTTGGAGGTGACTTTGTTCATTTGGAGGGGTATTGCAAGTTTTGACCGTTTGGAGGCGAATTTGTTCCTTTGGGGGCTATTGCAAATTTTGGCCATTTGAGAGCGAATTTGTTCCTTTGGGTAGGTATTGCAACTTTTGGTGATTTGGGAGCAAATTGGTTAATTTGTGGGAAGTATTGCAACTTTTAGCCATTTGGTAGCAAATTTGGTCCTTTGAGTGGGTATTGCAACTTTCGGCCATTTAGAGGCGAATTTGTTCCTTTGGGGGGGTATTGCAACTTTTGGCCATTTCAGAGCAAATTTATTCCTTTGGGGGGGTGTTGCAACTTTTGGCCGTTTGGAGGCGAATTTGTTCCTTTGGGGGGGTATTGCAACTTTTGGCCGTTTGGAGGCGAATTTTTTCCTTTGGGGGGGTATTGCAACTTTTAGCCATTTGAGAGCGAATTTGTTCCTTTTGGAGGGATATTGCAACTTTTGGTCGTTTTGAAACGACTTTGTTCCTTTGGGGGGGTTTTGCAACTTTTGGCTATTGGAGAGCAAATTTGTTTTTTTGGGGGCTATTGCAAATTTTGACCATTTGAGAGCAAATTTGTTCCTTTGGGGGGTATTGCAACTTTTGCCATTTCAGAGCGAATTTGTTCCTTTGGGGGGGTGTTGCAACTTTTGGCCATTTGAGAGCGAATTTGTTCCTTTGGGGGGGTATTGCAACTTTTGGCCATTTCAGAGCGAATTTTTTTCTTTGGGGGGGTGTTGCAACTTTTGGCCGTTTGAGAGCGAATTTGTTCCTTTGGGTAGGTATTGCAACTTTTGCCATTTCAGAGCGAATTTGTTCCTTTGGGGGGTATGGCAACTTTTGGCGATTTGGGAACAAATTGGTTAATTTGTGGGAAGTATTGCAACTTTTAGCCATTTGGTGGCAAATTTGGTCCTTTGAGTGGGTATTGCAACTTTCGGCCATTTAGAGGCGAATTTGTTCCTTTGGGGGGGTTTTGCAACTTTTGGCTATTGGGGAGCAAATTTGTTCTTTTGGGGGCTATTGCAAATTTTGACCATTTGAGAGCAAATTTGTTCCTTTGGGGGAGTATTGCAAGTTTTGACCGTTTGGAGGCGCATTTGTTCCTTTGGGGGGGGAATTGCAACTTTTGGTCATTTTGAGGCGAATTTGTTCCTTTGGGGGGTATTGAAACTTTTGGCATTTGGGAGCAAATTTGTTCTTTTGGGGGGGTATTTCAACTTTTGGCAATTGGGGAGCAAATTTTTTCCTTTGGGGGTGTATTACAAATTTTGGCCATTTGAGAGCAAATTTGTTTCTTTGGGGGGGTATTGCAAAGTTTGGCCATTTCAGAGCGAATTTATTCCTTTGGGGGGGTGTTGCAAATTTTGGCCATTTGGAGGCGAATTTTTTCCTTTGGGGGGGTATTGCAACTTTTGGCCATTTGGGAGAGAATTTGTTCCTTTGGGGGGGTATTGCAACTTTTGGTCGTTTTGAAGCGAATTTGTTCCTTTGGGGGGTAATGCAACTTTTGGCCGTTGGAGGCGAATTTGTTCCTTTGGGAGGGTATTGCAACTTTTGGCCGTTTGGAGGCGATTTTGTTCCTTTGGGGGGTATTGCAACTTTTGGCCATTGGGGAGCAAATTTGTTCCTTTGGGGGCTATTGCAACTTTTGGTCATTTGAGAGCGAATTTGGTCCTTTGGGGGGTATTGCAACTTTCGACCATTTGGTAGCAAATTTGGTACTTTGGGCAGGTATTACAACTTTAGGCCATTTGGAGGCGACTTTGTTCATTTGGAGGGGTATTGCAAGTTTTGACCGTTTGGAGGCGAATTTGTTCCTTTGGGGGCTATTGCAAATTTTGGACATTTGAGAGCAAATTTGTTCCTTTGGGTAGGTATTGCAACTTTTGCCATTTCAGAGCGAATTTGTTCCTTTGGGGGGTATGGCAACTTTTGGCGATTTGGGAACAAATTGGTTAATTTGTGGGAAGTATTGCAACTTTTAGCCATTTGGTAGCAAATTTGGTCCTTTGAGTGGGTATTGCAACTTTCGGCCATTTAGAGGCGAAATTGTTCCTTTGGGGGGGTATTGCAACTTTCGGCCAATTGGAGGCGAATTTGTTCCTTTGGGGGGGTATTGCAACTTTTGGCCATTTCAGAGCAAATTTATACCTTTGGGGGGGTGTTGCAACTTTTGGCCGTTTGGAGGCGAATTTGTTCCTTTGGGGGGGTATTGCAACTTTTGGCCGTTTGGAGGCGAATTTTTTCCTTTGGGGGGGTATTGCAACTTTTAGCCATTTGAGAGCGAATTTGTTCCTTTTGGAGGGATATTGCAACTTTTGGTCTTTTTGAAACGACTTTGTTCCTTTGGGGGGGTTTTGCAACTTTTGGCTATTGGGGAGCACATTTGTTCCTTTGGGGGAGTATTGCAAGTTTTGACCGTTTGGAGGCGAATTTGTTCCTTTGGGGGGGTATTGCAAGTTTTGGCCGTTTAAAGGCGCATTTGTTCCTTTGGGGGGGAATTGCAACTTTTGGTCATTTTGAGGCGAATTTGTTCCTTTGGGGGGTATTTCAACTTTTGGGAATTGGGGAGCAAATTTTTTCTTTTGGGGGTGTATTACAAATTTTGGCCATTTGAGAGCAAATTTGTTTCTTTGGGGGGGTATTGCAACGTTTGGCCATTTCAGAGCGAATTTATTCCTTTGGGGGGGTGTTGCAAATTTTGGCCATTTGGAGGCGAATTTTTTCCTTTGGGGGGGTATTGCAACTTTTGGCCATTTGGGAGAGAATTTGTTCCTTTGGGGGGGGTATTGCAACTTTTGGTCGTTTTGAAGCGAATTTGTTCCTTTGGGGGGTAATGCAACTTTTGGCCGTTGGAGGCGAATTTGTTCCTTTGGGGGGTTATTGCAACTTTTGGTCTTTTTGAGGCGAATTTGTTCCTTTGGGGGGTTATTGCAACTTTTGGCCATTTGGAAGTGAATTTGTTCCTTGGGGGGGGGGTAATGCAACTTTTGGCCATTGGGCAGCAAATTTGTTTCTTAAGGGGTATTGAAACATTTGGACATTTGGAGGCGAATTTGTATCCTTTGGGGGCTATATAAAATTTTGGCCATTTGAGAGCAAATTTGTTCCTTGGGGGGTATTGCAACTTTTGGCCATTTCAGAGCGAATTTGTTTCTTAGGGGGGTGTTGCAACTTTTGGCTGTTAGGAGGCGATTTTGTTCCTTTGGGGGGGTATTGCAACTGTTGGCCGTTTGGAGGCAAATTTGTTCCTTTGGGGGGTATTGCAACTTTTGGTCATTTGAGAGCGAATTTGGTCCTTTGGGGGGGTATTGCAACTTTTGGCCATTTGAGAGCGAATTTGGTCCTTTGGGGGGGTATTGCAACTTTCAGCCATTTGGTAGCAAATTTGGTCCTTTAAACGAGTATTGCAACTTTCGGCCATTTGGAGGTGAATTTGTTCCTTTGGGGGTATTGCTAATTTGGACCATTTGAGAGCGAATTTGTTCCTTTGGGGGGGAATTGCAACTTTTTGTCGTTTTGAGGCGAATTTGTTCTTTTGGGGGGGTATTGCAACTTTTGGCAATTGGGGAGCAAATTTTTTCCTTTGGGGGGGTGTTGCAACTTTTGGCCGTTTGGAGGCGAATTTGTTCCTTTAGGGGGGTATTGCAACTTTTGGCCGTTTGGAGGCGAATTTGTTCCTTTGGGGGGGTATTGCAAGTTTTGGCCATTTGTGAGCAAATTTGTTCCTTTGCAGGGTATTGCAACTTTTGGTCTTTTTGAGGCGAATTTGTTCCTTTGGGGGGGTGTTGCAACTTTTGGCCATTTGGAAGTGAATTTGTTCCTTTGGGGGGGTATTGCAACTTTTGGCCGTTTGGAGGCGAATTTGTTCCTTTGAGGGGTATTGCAACTTTTGGCCATTGTGGAGCAAATTTGTTCCTTTGGGGGGGTATAGCAACTTTTGGCCATTTGGAGGCGAATTTGTTCCTTTGGGGGGGTATTGCAACTTTTGGCCATTTGAGAGCGAATTTGGTCCTTTGGGTGGGGGGTATTGCAACTTTTGGCCATTGGGGAGAAAATTTGTTCCTTTGGGGGGGTATTGCAACTTTTGGCCATTTGGGAGCAAATTTGTTCCTTTGGGGGGGTGTTGCAACTTTTGGCCATTTGGGAGAAAATTTGTTCCTTTGGGGGGGTATTGCAACTTTTAACCGTTTGGCGGCGGATTTGTTCCTTTGTGTGGGGGGTATTGCAACCTTTGGCCGTTTGGAGGCGAATTTGTTCCTTTGGGGGGGTATTGCAACTTTTGGCCATTGGGGAGCAAATTTGTTCCTTTGGGGGGGTATTGCAACTTTTGGCCATTTGAGAGCGAATTTGGTCCTTTGGGGGGTATTACATCTTTTGACCGTTTGGAGGCGAATTTGTTCCTTTGAGACGGTATTGCAACTTTTGGCCATTTGGGAGCAAATTTGTTCCTTTGGGGGGGTATTGCAACTTTTGGCCATTGGGGAGCAAATTTGTTTCTTTGGGGGGCTGTTGCAACTTTTGGCCGTTTGGAGGCGAATTTGTTCCTTTGGGGGGGTATTGCAAGTTTTGGCCATTTGTGAGCAAATTTGTTCCTTTGCGGGGTATTGCAACTTTTGGTCTTTTTGAGGCGAATTTGTTCCTTTGGGGGGTTATTGCAACTTTTGGCCATTTGGAGGCGAATTTGTTCCTTTGGGGGGGTTATGCAACTTTTGGCCATTTGAGAGCGAATTTGCTCCTTTGGGGGGGGTATTGCAACTTTTAACTGTTTGGGAGCAAATTTGTTCCTTTGGGGGGGTGTTGCAACTTTTGGCCATTTGGGAGAAAATTTCTTCCTTTGGGGGGGTATTGCAACTTTTAACCGTTTGGCGGCGAATTTGTTCCTTTGGGTGGGGGGTATTGCAACTTTTGGCCGTTTGGAGGCGAATTTGTTCCTTTGGGGGGGTATTGCAACTTTTGGCCATTTGAGAGCGAATTTGGTCCTTTGGGTGGGGGGTATTGCAACTTTTGGCCATTGGGGAGAAAATTTGTTCCTTTGGGGGGGTATTGCAACTTTTAACCGTTTGGTGGCGAATTTGTTCCTTTGTGTGGGGGGTATTGCAACTTTTGGCCGTTTGGAGGCGAATTTGTTCCTTTGGGGGGGTATTGCAACTTTTGGCCATTGGGGAGCAAATTTGTTCCTTTGGGGGGGTATTGCAACTTTTAACTGTTTGGCGGCGAATTTGTTCCTTTGGGGGGGTATTGCAACTTTTGGCCATTTGAGAGCAAATTTGGTCCTTTGGGGGGTATTGCATCTTTTGACCGTTTGGAGGCGAATTTGTTCCTTTGAGACGGTATTGCAACTTTTGGCCATTTGGGAGCAAATTTGTTCCTTTGGGGGGGTATTGCAACTTTTGGCCATTGGGGAGCAAATTTGTTTCTTTGGGGGGCTGTTGCAACTTTTGGCCGTTTGGAGGCGAATTTGTTCCTTTGGGGGGGTATTGCAAGTTTTGGCCATTTGTGAGCAAATTTGTTCCTTTGCGGGGTATTGCAACTTTTGGTCTTTTTGAGGCGAATTTGTTCCTTTGGGGGGTTATTGCAACTTTTGGCCATTTGGAGGCGAATTTGTTCCTTTGGGGGGGTTATGCAACTTTTGGCCATTTGAGAGCGAATTTGCTCCTTTGGGGGGTGTATTGCACCTTTTAACTGTTTGGGAGCAAATTTGTTCCTTTGGGGGGGTGTTGCAACTTTTGGCCATTTGGGAGAAAATTTCTTCCTTTGGGGGGGTATTGCAACTTTTAACCGTTTGGCGGCAAATTTGTTCCTTTGGGTGGGGGGTATTGCAACTTTTGGCCGTTTGGAGGCGAATTTGTTCCTTTGGGGGGGTATTGCAACTTTTGGCCATTGGGGAGCAAATTTGTTCCTTTGGGGGGTATTGCAACTTTCAGCCATTTGGTAGCATATTTGGTCCTTTGAGCGGGTATTGCAACTTTCGGCCATTTGGAGGCGAATTTGTTCTTTTGGGGGGGTATTGCAACTTTCGGCCGTTTGGAGGCGAATTTGTTCCTTTGGGGGGGGTGTTGCAACTTTTGGCCATTTGGGAGAAAATTTGTTCCTTTGGGGGGGTATTGCAACTTTTAACCATTTGGTGGCGAATTTGTTCCTTTGGGGGGGTATTGCAACTTTTGGCCATTGGGGAGCAAATTTGTTCCTTTTGGGGGGGTATTGCATTTTTTGACCGTTTGGAGGCGAATTTGTTCCTTTGAGGGGGTATGGCAACTTTTGGCCATTTGGGAGCAAATTTGTTCCTTTAGGGGGGTATTGCAAATTTTGCCATTTCAGAGCGAATTTGTTTCTTTGGGGGGGTGTTGCAACTTTTGGCCGTTTGAAGGCGAATTTGTTCCTATGGGGGGTTATTGCAACTTTTGTCCTTTTGGAGGCGAATTTGTTCCTTTGGGGGGGTATTGAAACTTTTGGCCATTGGGGAGCAAATTTGTTCCTTTGGGGGGGTATTGCAACTATTGGCCGTTTGGAGGCGAATTTGTTCCTTTGGGGGTATTGCAACTTTTGGCCATTGGGGAGCAAATTTGTTCCTTTGGGCGGGTATTGCAGGTTTTGACCGTTTGGAGGCAAATTTGTTCCTTTGGGGGCTATTGCAAATTTTGGCCATTTGAGAGCAAATTTGTTCCTTTGGGGGGGTATTGCAACTTTTGCCATTTCAGAGTGAATTTGTTCCTTTGGGGGGTATTGCAACTTTTGGCCATTTGGGAGCATATTTGTTCCTTTGGGGGAAGTATTGCAACTTTTGGCCATTTGAGAGCGAATTTGTTTCTTTGGGGGGGGTATTGCAACTTTCGGCCATTTGGAGGCGAATTTGTTCCTTTGGGGGGTATTGCAACTTTTGGCCATTGGGGAGCAAATTTGTTCCTTTGGGGCGGTATTGCAACTTTTGGCCGTTTGGCGGCGAATTTTATCCTTTGGGGGGGTATTGCAACTTTCGGCCATTTGGAGGCGAATTTGTTCCTTTGGGGGGGTATTGCAACTTTTGGCCATTGGGGAGCAAATTTGTTCCTTTGGGGCGGTATTGCAACTTTTGGCCGTTTGGAGGCGAATTTGTTCCTTTGGGGGGTATTGCAACTTTTGGTCATTTCAGAGCGAATTTGGTCCTTTGGGGGGTATTGCAACTTTCGACCATTTGGTAGCAAATTTGGTACTTTGGGCGGGTATTGCAACATTAGGCCATTTGGGGGCGAATTTGTTGCTTTGGGGGGGTATTGCAACTTTTGCCATTTCAGAGCGAATTTGTTCCTTTGGGGGGGTATTGCAACTTTTGCCATTTCAGAGCGAATTTGCTCCTTTTGGGGGTATTGCAACTTTTGGCCATTTGGGAGCAAATTTGTTCCTTTGGGGGCTATTGCAAATTTTGGCCATTTCAGAACAAATTTGTTACTTTGGGGGGGCATTGCAAGTTTTGCCATTTCAGAGCGAATTTGTTTCTTTGGGGGGGGTGTTGCAACTTTTGGCCGTTTGGAGGCAAATTTGTTCCTTTAGGGGAAGTATTGCAACTTTTGGCCATTTGAGAGCGAATTTGGTCCTTTGGGGGGTATTGCAACTTTCAGCCATTTAGTAGCATATTTGTTCCTTTGGGGGTATTGCAACTTTCGGCCATTTGGAGGCGAATTTGTTCCTTTGGGGGGGTATTGCAAATTTGGACCATTTGAGAGCAAATTTGTTCCTTTGGTGGGGTATTGCAACTTTCGGCCGTTTGGAGGCGAATTTGTTCCTTTGGGGGGGTGTTACAACTTTTGGCCATTTGGGAGAAAATTTGTTCCTTTGGGGTGGTATTGGAACTTTTAACCGTTTGGCGGCGAATTTGTTCCTTTGGGGGCTATTGCAAATTTTGGCCATTTGAGAGCAAATTTGTTCCTTTGGGGGGGTGTTGCAACTTTTGGCCGTTTGAAGGCGAATTTGTTCCTATGGAGGGGTATTGCAACTTTTGTCCGTTTGGAGGCGAATTTGTTCCTTTGGGGGGGTATTGCAACTTTTGGCCGTTTTAGAGCGAATTTGTTCCTTTGGGGGGTATTGTAAATTTGGACCATTTGAGAGCGAATTTGTTGCTTTGGTGGGGTTTTGCAACTTTTGGCCGTTTGGAGGCGAATTTGTTCTTTCGGGGGGGTATTGCAACTTTTGGCCATTTGGGAGCAAATTTGTTCCTTTGGGGGGGTATTGCAACTTTTGGCCATTTTAGAGCGAATTTGTTCCTTTGGGGGGGTATTGCAACTTTTGGCCGTTTAAAGGCAAATTTGTTCCTTTTGGGGGGTATTGCAACTTTTGGCCATTTGAGAGCGAATTTGGTCCTTTGGGGGGGTATTGCAACTTTTGGCCATTTGGGAGCAAATTTGTTCCTTTGGGGGCTATTGCAAATTTTGGCCATTGAGAGCAAATTTGTTTTTTTGGGGGAGTATTGCAACTTTTTCCGTTTGGAGGCGAATTTGTTCCTTTGGGGGGGGTATTGCAACTTTTGGCCATTTGAGAGCGAATTTGGTCCTTTGGGCGGGTATTGCAACTTTCGGCCATTTGCAGGCAAATTTGTTCATTTGGGGGGGTATTGCAACTTTTGGCCATTGGGGAGCAAATTTGTTCCTTTGGGGGGGGTATTGCAACTTTTGGCCGTTTGGAGGCGAATTTGTTCCTTTGGGGGGGTATTGCAACTTTTGGCCATTGGGGAGCAAATTTGTTCCTTTGGGGGGGTATTGCAACTTTTTGCCATTTGAGAGCGAATTTGGTCCTTTGGGCGGGTATTGCAACTTTCGGCCATTTGGAGGCAAATTTGTTCCTTTGGGGAGGTATTGCAACTTTTGGCCATTTGGGCGCAAATTTGTTCCTTTGGGGGCTATTGCAAATTTTGGCCATTTGAGAGCAAATTTGTTCCTTTGGGGGGGGTATTGCAACTTTTGGCCGTTTGGAGGCGAATTTGTTCCTTTCGGGGGGTATTGCAACTTTTGGCCATTTGAGAGCGAATTTGGTCCTTTGGGCAGGTATTGCAACTTTTGGCCATTTGGGAGCAAATTTGTTCCTTTGGGGGGGTGTTGCAACTTTTGGCCGTTTGGGAGCAAATTTTTTCCTTTTGGGGGGTATTGCAACTTTTGGCCATTTCAGAGTGAATTTGTTCCTTTGGGGGGGTATTGCAACTTTTGGCCGTTTGGAGGCGAATTTGTTCCTTTTGGGGGGTATTGCAAATTTTGGCCATTTCAGAGCGAATTTGTTCCTTTGGGGGGGTATTGCAACTTTTGCCCGTTTGGAGGCGAATTTGTTCCTTTGGGGGGGTATTGCAACTTTTGGCCATTGGGGAGCAAATTTGTTCCTTTGGGGGGGTATTGCAACTTTTTGCCATTTCAGAGCGAATTTGTTCCTTTGGGGGATATTGCAACTTTTGGCCGTTTGGAGGCGAATTTGTTCCTTTGGGGGGGTATTGCAACATTTGGCCATTTGAGAGCGAATTTGGTCCTTTGGGGGGGTATTGCAACTTTTGGCCATTTTAGAGCGAATTTGTTCCTTTGGGGGGGTATTGCAACTTTTGGCCATTTGAGAGCGAATTTGTTCCTTTGGGGGGGGTATTGCAACTTTTGGCCGTTTGGAGGCGAATTTGTTCCTTTCGGGGGGTATTGCAACTTTTGGCCATTTGAGAGCGAATTTGGTCCTTTGGGCGGGTATTGCAACTTTCAGCCATTTGGAGGCAAATTTGTTCCTTTGGGGGGGTATTGCAACTTTTGGCTGTTTGGAGGCGAATTTGTTCCTTTGGGGGGGTATTTCAACTTTTGGCCATTGGGGAGCAAATTTGTTCCTTTGGGGGGGTATTACAACTTTTGGCCGTTTGGAGGCGAATTTGTTCCTTTGGGGGGGGTATTGCAAGTTTTGGCCATTTGGGAGCAAATTTGTTCCTTTGGGGGGGTGTTGCAACTTTTGGCCGTTTGGAGGCGAATTTTTTCCTTTGGGGGGTATTGCAACTTTTGGCCATTTCAGAGTGAATTTGTTCCTTTGGGGGGGTATTGCAACTTTTGGCCGTTTGGAGGCGAATTTGTTCCTTTTGGGGGGTATTGCAAATTTTGGCCATTTCAGAGCGAATTTGTTCCTTTGGGGGGGTATTGCAACTTTTGTCCGTTTGGAGGCGAATTTGTTCCTTTGGGGGGGTATTGCAACTTTTGGCCATTGGGGAGCAAATTTGTTCCTTTGGGGGGGTATTGCAACTTTTTGCCATTTCAGAGCGAATTTGTTCCTTTGGGGGATATTGCAACTTTTGGCCGTTTGGAGGCGAATTTGTTCCTTTGGGGGGGTATTGCAACATTTGGCCATTTGAGAGCGAATTTGGTCCTTTGGGGGGGTATTGCAACTTTTGGCCATTTTAGAGCGAATTTGTTTCTTTGGAGGAGTGTTGCAACTTTTGGCTGTTTGGAGGTGAATTTGTTCCTTTGGGGGGGTATTGCAACTTTTGGCTGTTTGGAGGCAAATTTGTTCCTTTGGGGGGGTATTGCAACTTTTGACCATTGGGGAGCAAATTTGTTCCTTTGGGGGGGTATTGCAACTTTTAACCGTTTGGGGGCGAATTTGTTCCTTTGGGGGGGTATTGCAACTTTTGGCCATTTGAGAGCGAATTTGTTCCTTTGGGGGGGGTATTTCAAATTTTGGCCATTTGAGAGAAAATTTGTTCCTGGGGTGTATTGCAACTTTTGGCCATTTCAGAGCGAATTTGTTTTTTTGGGGGGGTATTGCAACTTTTGGCCGTTTGGAGGCGAATTTGTTCCTTTGGGGGAAGTATTGCAACTTTTTGCCATTTGAGAGCGAAATTGGTCCTTTGGGGGGGTATTGCAACTTTCAGCCATTTGGTAGCAAATTTGATCCTTTGAGCGGGTATTGCAACTTTCGGCCATTTGGAGGCGAATTTGTTCCTTTGGGGGGGTATTGTAAATTTGGACCATTTGAGAGCGAATTTGTTGCTTTGGTGGGGTTTTGCAACTTTTGGCAGTTTGGAGGCGAATTTGTTCCTTCGGGGGGGTATTGCAACTTTTGGCCATTTTAGAGCGAATTTGTTCCTTTGGGGGGGTATTGCAACTTTTGGCCGTTTAAAGGCGAATTTGTTCGTTTTGGGGGGTATTGCAACTTTTGGCCATTTGAGAGCGAATTTAATCCTTTGGGCGGGTATTGCAACTTTCGGCCATTTGGAGGCGAATTTGTTCCTTTGTGGGGGTATTGCAAGTTTTGGCCATTTGGGGGCAAATTTGTTCCTTTGGCGGGGTGTTGCAACTTTTGGCCATTTGGGAGCAAATTTGTTCCTTGGGGGGGGGGTAGTGCAACTTTTTGCCATTTCAGAGCGAATTTGTTCCTTTGGGGGGGTATTGCAACTTTTAGCCGTTTGGAGGCGAATTTGTTCGTTTGGGGGGGTATTGCAACATTTGGCCATTTGAGAGCGAATTTGGTCCTTTGGGGGGGTATTGCAACTTTTGACCGTTTGGAGGCGAATTTGTTCCTTTTGGGAGCTTATGCAAATTTTGGCCGTTTGAGAGCAAATTGGTCCGTTGTGGGGGTATTGCAACTTTCAGCTATTTGGTAGCAAATTTGGTCCTTTGAGCGGGTATTGCAACTTTCGGCCATTTGGAGGCAAATTTGTTCCTTTAGGGGGGTATTAAAACTTTTGGCCATTTGGGAGCAAATTTGTTCTTTTGGCGGGGTATTGGAACTTTTGGCAATTGGGGAGCAAATTTTTTCCTTTGGGGGAGTATTGCAAATTTTGCTATTTGAGAGCAAATTTGTTCCTTTGGGGGGGTGTTGCAACTTTTGGCCCTTTGGAGGCGAATTTGTTTCTTTGGGAGGGTATTGCAACTGTTGGCAGTTTGGAGGCGAATTTTTTCCTTTGGGGTGGTATTGCAACTTTTGGCCATTTGGGAGCGAGTTTTGTTCCTTTGGGGGGGTATTGCAACTTTTGGTCCTTTTAAAGTGAATTTGTTCCTTTAGGGGGGGGTGTTGCAACTTTTGGCCGTTTTGAGGCGAATTTGTTCTTTTGGGGGGGTATTGCAACTTTTGGCCGTTTGGAGGCGAATTTGTTCCTTTGGGGGAAGTATTGCAACTTTTTGCAATTTGAGAGCGAAATTGGTCCTTTGGGGGGGTATTGCAACTTTCAGCCATTTCGTAGCAAATTTGATCCTTTGAGCGGGTATTGTAACTTTCGGCCATTTGGAGGCGAATTTGTTCCTTTGGGGGGGTATTGTAAATTTAGACCATTTGAGAGCGAATTTGTTGCTTTGGTGGGGTTTTGCAACTTTCGGCCGTTTGGAGGCGAATTTGTTCCTTTGGGGGGGTATTAAAACTTTTGGCCATTTGTGATCAAATTTGTTCTTTTGGGGGGGTATTGCAACTTTTGGCAATTGGGGAGCAAATTTTTTCCTTTGGGGGAGTATTGCAAATTTTGGCCATTTGAGAGCAAATTTGTTTTTTTTGGGGGGTATTTCAACTTTTAACAATTTCAGAGCGAATTTATTCCTTTGGGGGGGTGTTGCAACTTTTGGCCGTTTGGAGGCGAATTTTTTTTTCTTTGGGGGGTATTGCAACTGTTGGCCGTTTGGAGGCGAATTTGTTCCTTTGAGGGGTATTGCAACTTTTTGTCGTTTGAAGGCGAATTTATTCCTTTGGGGGGGTATTGCAACTTTTAGCCGTTTGGAGACGAATTTGTTTCTTTGGGGGGGTTTTGCAACTTTTGGTCGTTTGAAGGCGAATTTGTTCCTTTGGGGGGGTATTGCAACTTTTGGTCGTTTGAAGGCGAATTTGTTCCTTTGGGGGGGTATTGCAACCTTTGGCCGTTTGGAGGCGAATTTGTTCCTTTGGGGGGGTTTTGCAACTTTTGGCCGTTTGAAGGCGAATTTGTTCCTTTGGGGGGGTATTGCAACTTTTGGCCGTTTGGAGGCGAATTTGTTCCTTTGGGGGGCATTGCAAGTTTTGGTGTTTTTGAGGCGAATTTGTTCCTTTGGGGGTTTATTGCAACTTTTGGATATTTGGAAGTGAATTTGTTCCTTTGGGGGGGGTAATGCAACTTTTGGCCATTGGGCAGCAAATTTTTTTCTTTGGGGCTATTGCAAATTTTGGCTATTTGAGAGCAAATTTGTTCCTTTGGGGAGGTGTTGCAACTTTTGGCCATTTGGGAACAAATTTGTTCCTTTGGGGGGGTATTGCAACTTTTGGCCGTTTGGAGGCGAATTTGTTCCTTTGGGGGGCATTGCAAGTTTTGGTGTTTTTGAGGCGAATTTGTTCCTTTGGGGGGTTATTGCAACTTTTGGCTATTTGGAAGTGAATTTGTTCCTTTGGGGGGGGGTAATGCAACTTTTGGCCATTGGGGAGCAAATTTGTTTCTTGGGGGCTATTGCAAATTTTGGCCATTTGAGAGCAAATTTGTTCCTTTGGGGGGTATTGCAACTTTTTGCCATTTCAGAGCGAATTTGTTCCTTTGGGGAGGTATTGCAACTTTTGGCCGTTTGGAGGCGAATTTGTTCCTTTGGGGGGGTATTGCAACTTTTTGCCATTTCAGAGCGAATTTGTTCCTTTGGGGAGGTATTGCAACTTTTGGCCATTTTAGAGCGAATTTGTTCTTTTGGGGGGTATTGTAACTTTTGGCCGTTTGGAGGCGAATTTGTTCCTTTGGGGGGGTATTGCAACTTTCGGCCATTTGGAGGCAAATTTGTTCCTTTGGTGGGGTATTGCAACTTTTGGCCGTTTGGAGGCGAATTTGTTCCTTTAGGGGGGGGTATTGTAACTTTTGGCCGTTTGGAGGCGAATTTGTTCCTTTTAGATGGGTATTGCAACTTTTGGCCACTGGGGAGCAAATTTGTTCCTTCGGGGGGGTATTGCAACTTTTGGCCATTTTAGAGCGAATTTGTTTCTTTGGGGGGGTGTTGCAACTTTTGGCCATTGGGGAGCAAATTTGTTCCTTTGGGGGGGTATTGCAACTTTTGGCCATTGGGGAGCAAATTTGTTCCTTTGGGGGGGTATTGCAACTTTTTGTCATTTGAGAGCGAATTTGGTCCTTTGGGCGGGTATTGCAACTTTCGGCCATTTGGAGGCAAATTTGTTCCTTTGGGGAGGTATTGCAACTTTTGGCCATTTGGGAGCAAATTTGTTCCTTTGGGGGCTATTGCAAATTTTGGCCATTTGAGAGCAAATTTGTTCCTTTGGGGGAGGTATTGCAACTTTTGGCCGTTTGGAGGCGAATTTGTTCCTTTCGGGGGGTATTGCAACTTTTGGCCATTTGAGAGCGAATTTGGTCCTTTGGGCGGGTATTGCAACTTTTGGCCATTTGAGAGCAAATTTGTTCCTTTGGGGGGGTGTTGCAACTTTTGGCCGTTTAAGAGCAAATTTTTTCCTTTGGGGGGTATTGCAACTTTTGGCCATTTCAGAGTGAATTTGTTCCTTTGGGGGGGTATTGCAACTTTTGGCTGTTTGGAGGCGAATTTGTTCCTTTTGGGGGGTATTGCAAATTTTGGCCATTTGAGAGCAAATTTGTTCCTTTGGGGGGGTGTTGCAACTTTTGGCCGTTTGGGAGCAAATTTTTTCCTTTGGGGGGTATTGCAACTTTTGGCCATTTCAGAGTGAATTTGTTCCTTTGGGGGGGTATTGCAACTTTTGTCCGTTTGGAGGCAAATTTGTTCCTTTGGGGGGGTATTGCAACTTTTGGCCATTGGGGAGCAAATTTGTTCCTTTGGGGGGGTATTGCAACTTTTTGCCATTTCAGAGCGAAATTGTTCCTTTGGGGGGTATTGCAACTTTTGGCCGTTTGGAGGCGAATTTGTTCCTTTGGGGGGGTATTGCAACATTTGGCCATTTGAGAGCGAATTTGGTCCTTTGGGGGGGTATTGCAACTTTTGGCCATTTTAGAGCGAATTTGTTCCTTTGGGGGGATATTGCAACTTTTGGCCATTTGAGAGCGAATTTGTTCCTTTGGGGGGTATTGCAACTTTTGGCCGTTTGGAGGCGAATTTGTTCCTTTCGGGGGGTATTGCAACTTTTGGCCATTTGAGAGAGAATTTGGTCCTTTGGGCGGGTATTGCAACTTTCAGCCATTTGGAGGCAAATTTGTTCCTTTGGGGGGGTATTGCAACTTTTGGCTGCTTGGAGGCGAATTTGTTCCTTTGGGGGGGTATTTCAACTTTTGGCCATTGGGAAGCAAATTTGTTCCTTTGGGGGGGTATTACAACTTTTGGCCGTTTGGAGGCGAATTTGTTCCTTTGGGGGGGTATTGCAAGTTTTGGCCATTTGGGAGCAAATTTGTTCCTTTGGGGGGGTGTTGCAACTTTTGGCCGTTTGGGAGCAAATTTTTTCCTTTGGGGGGTATTGCAACTTTTGGCCATTTCAGAGTGAATTTGTTCCTTTGGGGGGGTATTGCAACTTTTGGCCGTTTGGAGGCGAATTTGTTCCTTTTGGGGGGTATTGCAAATTTTGGCCATTTCAGAGCGAATTTGTTCCTTTGGGGGGGTATTGCAACTTTTGTCCGTTTGGAGGCGAATTTGTTCCTTTGGAGGGGTATTGCAACTTTTGGCCATTGGGGAGCAAATTTGTTCCTTTGAGGGGGTATTGCAACTTTTTGCCATTTCAGAGCGAATTTGTTCCTTTGGGGGATATTGCAACTTTTGGCCGTTTGGAGGCGAATTTGTTCCTTTGGGGGGGTATTGCAACATTTGGCCATTTGAGAGCGAATTTGGTCCTTTGGGGGGGTATTGCAACTTTTGGCCGTTTGGAGGCGAATTTGTTCCTTTGGGGGGGTATTGCAACTTTTGGCCATTTTAGAGCGAATTTGTTTCTTTGGAGGATTGTTGCAACTTTTGGCTGTTTGGAGGTGAATTTGTTCATTTGGGGGGGTATTGCAACTTTTGACCGTTTGGAGGCGAATTTGTTCCTTTTGGGGGGGTATTGCAACTTTTGGCCATTTGGGAGCAAATTGGTCCGTTGGGGGGGTATTGCAACTTTTAGCTATTTGGTAGCAAATTTGGTCCTTTGAGCGGGTATTGCAACTTTCGGCCATTTGGAGGCAAATTTGTTCCTTTAGGGGGGTATTAAAACTTTTGGCCATTTGGGAGCAAATTTGTTCTTTTGGCGGGGTATTGGAACTTTTGGCAATTGGGGAGCAAATTTTTTCCTTTGGGGGAGTATTGTAAATTTTGCTATTTGAGAGCAAATTTGTTCCTTTGGGGGGGTGTTGCAACTTTTGGCCCTTTGGAGGCGAATTTGTTGGGTATTGCAACTGTTGGCCGTTTGGAGGCGAATTTTTTCCTTTGGGGTGGTATTGCAACTTTTGGCCATTTGGGAGCGAGTTTGTTCCTTTGGGGGGGTATTGCAACTTTTGGTCCTTTTAAAGTGAATTTGTTCCTTTAGGGGGGGGGTGTTGCAACTTTTGGCCGTTTTGAGGAGAATTTGTTCTTTTGGGGGGGTATTGCAACTTTTGGCCGTTTGGAGGCGAATTTGTTCCTTTGGGGGGTTATTGCAACTTTTGGCTATTTGGAAGTGAATTTGTTCCTTTGGGGGGGTAATGCAACTTTTGGCCATTGGGCAGCAAATTTGTTTCTTGGGGGCTATTGCAAATTTTGGACATTTGAGAGCAAATGTGTTCCTTCGGGGGGTATTGCAACTTTTTGCCATTTCAGAGCGAATTTGTTCCTTTGGGGGGGGGGTATTGCAACTTTTGGCCATTCGGGAGCAAATTTGTTCCTTTGGGGGCTATTGCAAATTTTGGCCGTTTGAGAGCAAATTTGTTCCTTTGGGGGGTATTGCATCTTTTGGCCATTTTAGAGCGAATTTGTTTCTTTGGGGGGGTGTTGCAACTTTTGGCCGTTTGGAGGCGAATTTGTTCCTTTGGGGGGGTATTGCAACTTTTGGCCATTTGGAGGCGAATGTGTTCCTTTTGGGGGGTATTGCAACTTTTGGTTATTGGGGAGCAAATTTTTTCCTTTGGGGGGGTATTGCAACTTTTGGCAGTTTGGAGGCGAATTTGTTCCTTTGGGGGGTATTGCAACTTTTGACCGTTTGGAGGCGAATTTGGTCCTTTGAGGGGGTATTGCAACTTTTCGCCATTTGGGATCAAATTTGTTCCTTTGGGGGCTATTGCAAATTTTGGCCATTTGAGAGCGAATTTGGTCCTTTGGTGGGTATTGCAACTTTCGGCCAATTGGAGGCAAATTTGTTCCTTTGAGCGGATATTGCAACTTTTGGCCATTTGGGAGCAAATTTGTTCCTTTTGGGGGTATTGCAACTTTTTGCCATTTCAGAGCGAATTTGTTCCTTTGGGGGGGTATTAAAACTTTTGGCCGATTGGAGGCGAATTTGTTTTTTTGGGGGGGTATTGCAACTTTTGGCCATTGGGGAGCAAATTTGTTCCTTTGCGGGGTATTGCAACTTTTGGCCGTTTGGAGGCGAATTTGTTTCTTTGGGGGGGTATTGCAACTTTTGGCCATTTGAGAGCGAATTTGTTCCTTTGGGGGGGATTGCAACTTTTGGTCGTTTTAAAGTGAATTTGTTCCTTTGGGGGGGTTTTTCAACTTTTGGCATTTGGAAACAAATTTGTTCCTTTGGGGGGGTGTTGCAACTTTTGTCCATTTGAGAGCAAATTTGTTACTTTAGGGGGGTATTGCAACTTTTTGCCATTTCAGAGCGAATTTGTTCCTTTGGGGGGGTATTGCAACTTTTGGCCGTTTGGAGGCGAATTTGTTCCTTTGGGGGTATTGCAACTTTTGGCCATTGGGGAGCAAATTTGTTCCTTTGGGGGGGTATTGCAACTTTTGGCCGTTTGGAGGCGAATTTGTTCCTTTGGGGGGGTATTGCAACTTTTGGCCATTTGAGAGCGAATTTGGTCCTTTGGGCGGGTATTGCAACTTTTGGCCATTTGGAGGCAAATTTGTTCCTTTGGGGGGGTATTGCAACTTTTGGCCATTTGGGAGCAAATTTGTTCCTTTTGGGGGTATTGCAACTTTTTGCCATTTCAGAGCGAATTTGTTCCTTTGGGGGGGTATTGAAACTTTTGGCCGTTTGGAGGCGAATTTGTTCCTTTGGGGGGTATTGCAACTTTTGGCCTTTGGGGAGCAAATTTGTTCCTTTCGGGGGGTATTGCAACTTTTGGCCGTTTGGAGGCGAATTTGTTCCTTTGGGGGGTATTGCACCTTTTGGCCATTTGAGAGCGAATTTGTTCCTTTGGGGGGGTATTGCAACTTTTGGTCGTTTTAAAGTGAATTTGTTCCTTTGGGGGGGTATTGCAACTTTTGGCCGTTTGGAGGCGAATTTGTTCTTTTGGGGGGGATTGCAAGTTTTGGTCTTTTTGAGGCGAATTTGTTCCATTGGGGGTAATTGCAACTTTTGGCTATTTGGAAGTGAATTTGTTCCTTTGGGGGGGGTAATGCAACTTTTGGCCATTGGGCAGCAAATTTGTTCCTTTGGGGGGATATTGCAACTTTTTACCATTTCAGAGCGAATTTGTTCCTTTTGGGGGGGTATTGCAACTTTTGGCCGTTTGGAGGCGAATTTGTTCCTTGGGGGGGTATTGCAACTTTTGGCCATTTGAGAGCGAATTTGGTCCTTTAGGGGGGTATTGCAACTTTTGGCCATTTGGGAGGAAATTTGTTCCTTTGGGGGGGTATTGCAACTTTTTGCCATTTCAGAGCGAATTTGTTCCTTTGGGGGGGTATTGAAACTTTTGGCCGTTTGGAGGCGAATTTGTTCCTTTGGGGGGGTATTGCAACTTTTGGCCATTTGAGAGCGAATTTGGTCCTTTGGGGGGGTATTGCAACTTTTGACCGTTTGTAGGCGAATTTGTTCCTTGGGGGGGTATTGCAACTTTTGGCCATTTGGAAGCAAATTTGTTCCTTTGGGGGGGGGGGATTGCAACTTTTGGCCATTTTAGAGCGAATTTGTTTCTTTGGGGGGGTGTTGCAAGTTTTGGCCGTTTGGAGGCGAATTTGTTCCTTTGGGGGGGTATTGCAACTTTTGGCCGTTTGGAGGCGAATGTGTTCCTTTGGAGGGGTATTGCAACTTTTGGCCATTGGGGAGCAAATTTGTTCCTTTGGGGGGGTATTGCAAGTTTTGGCCGTTTGGGAGCAAATTTGTTCCTTTGGGGGGGTATTGCAACTTTTGGCCGTTTGGAGGCGAATTTGTTCCTTTGGGGGGGTATTGCAACTTTTGGCCGTTTGGAGGCGAATGTGTTCCTTTTGGGGGGTATTGCAACTTTAGGCCATTGGGGAGCAAATTTGTTCCTTTGGGGGGGTTTTGCAACTTTTGGCCGTTTGGAGGCGAATTTGTTCCTTTGGAGTGGTATTGCAACTTTTGGCCATTTGAGAGCGAATTTGGTCCTTTGGGCAGGTATTGCAATTTTTGACCGTTTGGAGGCGAATTTGTTCCTTTGGGGGGGTATTGCAACTTTTGGCCATTTGGGAGCAAATTTGTTTCTTTGGGGGCTATTGCAAATTTTGGCCATTTGAGAGCAAATTTGTTCCTTTTGGGGGGGTATTGCAACTTTTGGCCGTTTGAAGGCGAATTTGTTCCTTTGGGGGGGTATTGCAACTTTTGGCCATTTGAGAGCGAATTTGGTCCTTTGTGCGGGTATTGCAACTTTCGGCCATTTGGAAGCAAATTTGTTCCTTTGGGGGGGTTTTGCAACTTTTGGCCTTTTGGAGGCGAATTTGTTCCTTTAAGGGGGTATTGCAACTTTTGGCCGTTTGGAGGCGAATTTGTTCCTTTCGGGGTGGATTGCAAGTTTTGGTCTTTTTGAGGCGAATTTGTTCCTTTGGGGGGTTATTGCAACTTTTGGCTATTTGGAAGTGAATTTGTTCCTTTGGGGGGGTAATGCAACTTTTGGCCATTTGGCAGCAAATTTGTTTCTTGGGGGCTATTGCAAATTTTGGCCATTTGAGAGCAAATTTGTTCCTTTGGGGGGTATTGCATCTTTTTGCCATTGCAGAGCGAATTTGTTCCTTTGGGGAGGTATTGCAACTTTTGGCCGTTTGTAGGCGAATTTGTTCCTTTGGGGGGTATTGCAACTTTTGTCCATTGGGGAGGAAATTTGTTCCTTTGGGGTGGTATTGCAACTTTTGGCCATTTGAGAGCGAATTTGGTCCTTTGGGGGGGGGTATTGCAACTTTTGACCGTTTGGAGGCGAATTTGTTCCTTTGGGTCGGTATTGCAATTTTTGTCCATTTGGGAGCAAATTTATTCCTTTGGGGGCTATTGCAAATTTTGGCCATTTGAGTGCAAATTTGTTCCTTTTTGGGGGTATTGCAACTTTTGGCCATTGGGGAGCAAATTTGTTCCTTTGTGGGGGTATTGCAACTTTTGGCCGGTTTGAGGCGAATTTGTTCCATTGGGGGGGGTATTGCAACTTTTGGCCATTTAAGAGCGAATTTGGTCCTTTGGGCGGGTATTGCAACTTTTGGCCGTTTGTATGCGAATTTGTTCCTTTGGGGGGGTATTGCAACTTTTGGCCATTTTAGAGCGAATTTGTTTCTTTGGGGGGGTATTGCAACTTTAGGCCGTTTGGAGGCGAATTTGTTCCTTTGGGGGGTATTGCAACTTTTGGCCATTTGAGAGCGAATTTGGTCCTTTGGGCGGGTATTGCAACTTTCGGCCATTTGGAGGCAAATTTGTTCCTTTGGGGGGGTTATTGCAGGTTTTAGCCGTTTGGAGGCGAATTTGTTCCTTTGAGGGGGTATTGCAACTTTTGGCCATTTGGGAGCAAATTTGCTTCTTTGGGGGCTATTGCAAATTTTGGCCATTTGAGAGCAAATTTGTTCCTTTGGGGGGGTATTGCAACTTTTGGCCATTTTAGAGCGAATTTGTTCCTTTGGGGGGGTATTGCAACTTTTGGCCATTTTAGAGCGAATTTGTTCCTTTGGGGGGGTGTTGCAACTTTTGGCCGTTTGGAGGCGAATTTGTTCCTTTGGGGGGGTATTGCAACTTTTGGCCATTTGGGAGCAAATTTGTTCCTTTGGGGGGGTATTGCAACTTTTGGCCATTTGAGAGTGAATTTGGTCCTTTGGGCGGGTATTGCAACTTTTGGCCATTTGGAGGCAAATTTGTTCCTTTAGGGGGGGGTATTGCAGGTTTTGGCCGTTTGGAGGCGAATTTGTTCCTTTAGGGGGGTATTGCAACTTTTGGCCATTGGGGAGCAAATTTGTTCCTTTGGGGGGTATTGCAAGTTTTGGCCATTTCAGAGTGAATTTGTTCCTTTGGGGGGGTATTGCAACTTTTGGCCGTTTGGAGGCGAATTTGTTCCTTTTGGGGGGTATTGCATATTTTGGCCATTTCAGAGCGAATTTGTTCCTTTGGGGGATATTGCAACTTTTGGCCGTTTGGAGGCGAATTTGTTCCTTTGGGGGGGTATTGCAACATTTGGCCATTTGAGAGCGAATTTGGTCCTTTGGGGGGGTATTGGAACTTTTGGCCATTTTAGAGCGAATTTGTTTCTTTGGAGGATTGTTGCAACTTTTGGCTGTTTGGAGGTGAATTTGTTCCTTTGGGGGGGTATTGCAACTTTTGGCTGTTTGGAGGCAAATTTGTTCCTTTGGGGGGGTATTGCAACTTTTGACCGTTTGGAGGCGAATTTGTTCCTTTTGGGGGGGTATTGCAACTTTTGGCCATTTGGGAGCAAATTGGTCCGTTGGGGGGGTATTGCAACTTTCAGCTATATGGTAGCAAATTTGGTCCTTTGAGCGGGTATTGCAACTTTCGGCCATTTGGAGGCAAATTTGTTCCTTTAGGGGGGTATTAAAACTTTTGGCCATTTGGGAGCAAATTTGTTCTTTTGGCGGGGTATTGGAACTTTTGGCAATTGGGGAGCAAATTTTTTCCTTTGGGGGAGTATTGCAAATTTTGCTATTTGAGAGCAAATTTGTTCCTTTGGGGGGGTGTTGCAACTTTTGGCCCTTTGGAGGCGAATTTGTTTCTTTGGGAAAGTATTGCAACTGTTGGCCGTTTGGAGGCGAATTTTTTCCTTTGGGGTGGTATTGCAACTTTTGGCCATTTGGGAGCGAGTTTGTTCCTTTGGGGGGGTATTGCAACTTTTGGCCGTTTTGAGGCGAATTTGTTCTTTTGGGGGGGTATTGCAACTTTTGGCCGTTTGGAGGCGAATTTGTTCCTTTGGGGGGTTATTGCAACTTTTGGCTATTTGGAAGTGAATTTGTTCCTTTGGGGGCGGTAATGCAACTTTTGGCCATTGGGCAGCAAATTTGTTTCTTGGGGGCTATTGCAAATTTTGGACATTTGAGAGCAAATGTGTTCCTTCGGGGGGTATTGCAACTTTTTGCCATTTCAGAGCGAATTTTTTCCTTTGGGGGGGGTATTGCAACTTTTGGCCATTTGGGAGCAAATTTGTTCCTTTGGGGGCTATTGCAAATTTTGGCCGTTTGAGAGCAAATTTGTTCCTTTGGGGGGGTATTGCATCTTTTGGCCATTTTAGAGCGAATTTGTTTCTTTGGGGGGTGTTGCAACTTTTGGCCGTTTTAGAGCGAATTTGTTTCTTTGGGGGGTGTTGCAACTTTTGGCCGTTTGGAGGCGAATTTTTTCCTTTGGGGGGGTATTGCAACTTTTGACCATTTGGAGGCGATTGTGTTCCTTTTGGGGGGTATTGCAACTTTTGGTTATTGGGAAGCAAATTTTTTCCTTTGGGGGGGTATTGCAACTTTTGGCAGTTTGGAGGCGAATTTGTTCCTTTGGGGGGTATTGCAACTTTTGACCGTTTGGAGGCGAATTTGGTCCTTTGAGGGGGTATTGCAACTTTTCGCCATTTGGGATCAAATTTGTTCCTTTGGGGGCTATTGCAAATTTTGGCCATTTGAGAGCGAATTTGGTCCTTTGGGGGGTATTGCAACTTTCGGCCAATTGGAGGCAAATTTGTTCCTTTGAGCGGATATTGCAACTTTTGGCCATTTGGGAGCAAATTTGTTCCTTTTAGGGGTATTGCAACTTTTTGCCATTTCAGAGCGAATTTGTTCCTTTGGGGGGGTATTAAAACTTTTGGCCGTTTGGAGGCGAATTTGTTCCTTTACGGGGGTATTGCAACTTTTGGCCATTGGGGAGCAAATTTGTTCCTTTGCGGGGTATTGCAACTTTTGGCCGTTTGGAGGCGAATTTGTTTCTTTGGGGGGGTATTGCAACTTTTGGCCATTTGAGAGCGAATTTGTTCCTTTGGGGGGGTTTTTCAACTTTTGGCATTTGGAAGCAAATTTGTTCCTTTGGGGGGGTGTTGCAACTTTTGTCCATTTGAGAGCAAATTTGTTACTTTAGGGGGGTATTGCAACTTTTTGCCATTTCAGAGCGAATTTGTTCCTTTGGGGGGGTATTGCAACTTTTGGCCGTTTGGAGGCGAATTTATTCCTTTGGGGGGTATTGCAACTTTTGGCCATTGGGGAGCAAATTTGTTCCTTTGGGGGGGTATTGCAACTTTTGGCCGTTTGGTAGCGAATTTGTTCCTTTGGGGGGGTATTGCAACTTTTGGCCATTTGTGAGCGAATTTGGTCCTTTGGGCGGGTATTGCAACTTTTGGCCATTTGGAGGCAAATTTGTTCCTTTGGGGGGGGTATTGCAACTTTTGGCCATTTGGGAGCAAATTTGTTCCTTTTGGGGGTATTGCAACTTATTGCCATTTCAGAGCGAATTTGTTCCTTTGGGGGGGTATTGAAACTTTTGGCCGTTTGGAGGCGAATTTGTTCCCTTGGGGGGTATTGCAACTTTTGGCCTTTGGGGAGCAAATTTGTTCCTTTCGGGGGGTATTGCAACTTTTGGCCGTTTGGAGGCGAATTTGTTCCTTTGGGGGGTATTGCACCTTTTGGCCATTTGAGAGCGAATTTGTTCCTTTGGGGGGGTATTGCAACTTTTGGTCGTTTTAAAGTGAATTTGTTCCTTTGGGGGGGTTTTGCAACTTTTGGCCGTTTGGAGGCGAATTTGTTCCTTTGGGGGGGTATTGCAACTTTTGGCCGTTTGGAGGCGAATTTGTTCTTTTGGGGGGGATTGCAAGTTTTGGTCTTTTTGAGGCGACTTTGTTCCTTTGGGGGTAATTGCAACTTTTGGCTATTTGGAAGTGAATTTGTTCCTTTGGGGGGGTAATGCAACTTTTGGCCATTGGGCAGCAAATTTGTTCCTTTGGGGGGATATTGCAACTTTTTGCCATTTCAGAGCGAATTTGTTCCTTTTGGGGGGGTATTGCAACTTTTGGCCGTTTGGAGGCGAATTTGTTCCTTGGGGGGGTATTGCAACTTTTGGCCATTTGAGAGCGAATTTGGTCCTTTAGGGGGGTATTGCAACTTTTGGCCATTTGGGAGGAAATTTGTTCCTTTGGGGGTGTATTGCAACTTTTTGCCATTTCAGAGCGAATTTGTTCCTTTGGGGGGGTATTGCAACTTTTGGCCATTTGAGAGCGAATTTGGTCCTTTGGGGGGGTATTGCAACTTTTGACCGTTTGTAGGCGAATTTGTTCCTTAGGGGGGGTATTGCAACTTTTGGCCATTTGGAAGCAAATTTGTTCCTTTGGGGGGGGATATTGCAACTTTTGGCCATTTTAGAGCGAATTTGTTTCTTTGGGGGGGTGTTGCAAGTTTTGGCTTTTTAGAGGCGAATTTGTTCCTTTGGGGGGGTATTGCAACTTTTGGCCGTTTGGAGGCGAATGTGTTCCTTTGGAGGGGTATTGCAACTTTTGGCCATTGGGGAGCAAATTTGTTCCTTTGGGGGGGTATTGCAAGTTTTGGCCATTTGGGAGCAAATTTGTTCCTTTGGGGGGGTATTGCAACTTTTGGCCGTTTGGAGGCGAATTTGTTCCTTTGGGGGGGTATTTCAACTTTTGGCCGTTTGGAGGCGAATGTGTTCCTTTGGGGGGGTATTGCAACTTTAGGCCATTGGGGAGCAAATTTGTTCCTTTGGGGGGGTTTTGCAACTTTTGGCCGTTTGGAGGCGAATTTGTTCCTTTGGAGTGGTATTGCAACTTTTGGCCATTTGAGAGCGAATTTGGTCCTTTGGGCAGGTATTGCAATTTTTGACCGTTTGGAGGCGAATTTGTTCCGTTGGGGGGGTATTGCAACTTTTGGCCATTTGGGAGCAAATTTGTTCCTTTGGGGGCTATTGCAAATTTTGGCCATTTGAGAGCAAATTTGTTCCTTTTGGGGGGGTATTGCAACTTTTGGCCGTTTAAAGGCGAATTTGTTCCTTTCGGGATGGATTGCAAGTTTTGGTCTTTTTGAGGCGAATTTGTTCCTTTGGGGGGTTATTGCAACTTTTGGCTATTTGGAAGTGAATTTGTTCCTTTGGGGGGGTAATGCAACTTTTGGCCATTTGGCAGCAAATTTGTTTCTTGGGGGCTATTGCAAATTTTGGCCATTTGAGAGCAAATTTGTTCCTTTTTGGGGGTATTGCAACTTTTGGCCATTGGGGAGCAAATTTGTTCCTTTGTGGGGGTATTGCAACTTTTGGCCGTTTTGAGGCGAATTTGTTCCATTGGGGGGGGTATTGCAACTTTTGGCCATTTAAGAGCGAATTTGGTCCTTTGGGCGGGTATTGAAACTTTCAGCCATTTGGAGGCAAATTTGTTCCTTTGGGGGGGTATTGCAGGTTTTAGCCGTTTGGAGGCGAATTTGTTCCTTTGAGGGGGTATTGCAACTTTTGGCCATTTGGGAGCAAATTTGCTTCTTTGGGGGCTATTGCAAATTTTGGCCATTTGAGAGCAAATTTGTTCCTTTGGGGGGGTATTGCAACTTTTGGCCATTTTAGAGCGAATTTGTTCCTTTGGGGGGGTATTGCAACTTTTGGCCATTTTAGAGCGAATTTGTTCCTTTGGGCGGGTATTGCAACTTTTGGCCATTTGGAGGCAAATTTGTTCCTTTGGGGGGGGGTATTGCAGGTTTTGGCCGTTTGGAGGCGAATTTGTTCCTTTAGGGGGGTATTGCAAGTTTTGGCCATTGGGGAGCAAATTTGTTACTTTGGGAGGGTATTACAACTTTTGGCCGTTTTGAGGCGAATTTGTTCCTTTGGGGGGGTATTGCAAGTTTTGGCCATTTGGAGCAAATTTGTTCCTTTGGGGGGGTGTTGCAACTTTTGGCCATTTGGGAGCAAATTTGTTCCTTTGGGGGGGTTTTGCAACTTTTTGCCATTTCAGAGTGAATTTGTTCCTTTGGGGGGGTATTGCAACTTTTGGCCGTTTGGAGGCGAATTTGTTCCTTTGGGGGGGTATTGCAACTTTTGGCCATTTGAGAGCGAGTTTGGTCCTTTAGGGGGGGTATTGCAACTTTTGACTATTTGTAGGCGAATTTATTCCTTTGGGGGGGTATTGCAACTTTTGGCCATTTGGGAGCAAATTTGTTCCTTTGGGGGGGTATTGCAACTTTTTTTCATTTCAGAGCGAATTTGTTCCTTTGGGGGCTATTGGAAATTTTGGCCATTTGAGAGCCAATTTGTTCCTTTGGTAGGGTATTGCAACTTTTGGCCATTTTAGAGCGAATTTGTTTCTTTGGGGGGGTGTTGCAACTTTTGGCCGTTTGGAGGCGAATTTGTTCCTTTGGGGGGGTATTGCAACTTTTGGCCATTTGGGAGCAAATTTGTTCCTTTGGGGGGGTATTGCAACTTTTTGCCATTTTAGAGCGAATTTGTTCCTTTGGGGGGGTATTGCAACATTTGGCCGTTTGGAGGCGAATTTGTTCCTTTGGGGGGGTATTGCAACATTTGGCCATTTGAGAGCGAATTTGGTCCTTTGGCGATATTGCAACTTTCGGCCATTTGGAGGCGAATTTGTCTCCCTTTGGGGGGGTATTGCAACTTTTGGCCATTTTAGAGCGAATTTGTTTCTTTGGGGGGGTGTTGCAACTTTTGGCCGTTTGGAGGCGAATTTGTTCCTTTACGGGGTATTGCAACTTTTGGCCATTGGGGAGCAAATTTGTTCCTTTGGGAGGGTATTACAACTTTTGGCCATTTGGAGGAGAATTTCTTCCTTTGAGGGGGTATTGCAAGTTTTGGCCATTTGGGAGCAAATTTGTTCCTTTGGGGGGGTATTTCAACTTTTGGCCGTTTGGAGGCGAATGTGTTCCTTTGGGGGGGTATTGCAACTTTTTGCCATTTCAGAGCGAATTTGTTCCTTTGGGGGGGTATTGCAACTTTTGGCCGTTTGGAGGCGAATTTGTTCCTTTGGGGGGCTATTGCAACTTTTGGCTATTTGAGAGCGAATTTGGTCCTTTAGGGGGGTATTGCAACTTTTGACCATTTGGAGGCGAATTTATTCCTTTGGGGGGGGGTATTGCAACTTTTAGAAATATGGGAGAAAATTTGTTCCTTTGGGGGCTATTGCAACTTTTGGCCATTTTAGAGCGAATTTGTTTCTTTGGGGGGGTGATTCAACTTTTGGCCGTTTGGAGGCGAATTTGTTCCTTTGGGGGGGTATTGCAACTTTTGGGCATTTGAGAGCGAATTTGGTCCTTTGAGCGGGTATTGCAACTTTCGTCCATTTGGAGGCAAATTTGTTCCTTTGGGGGGGTTATTGCAACTTTTGGCCGTTTGGAGGGGAATTTGTTCCTTTAGGGGGGTATTGCAACTTTTGACCGTTTGGAGGCGAATTTGTTCCTTTGGGTCGGTATTGCAATTTTTGACCATTTGGGAGCAAATTTGTTCCTTTGGGGGCTATTGCAAATTTTGGCCATTTTAGAGCGAATTTGTTCCTTTTTGGGGGTATTGCAACTTTTGGCTGTTTGGAGGCGAATTTGTTTCTTTAGGGGGGTATTGCAACTTTTGGCCATTGGGGAGCAAATTTGTTCCTTTGTGGGGGTATTGCAACTTTTGGCCGTTTGGAGGCTAATTTGTTCCTTTGGGGGGGTATTGCAACTTTTGGCCATTTAAGAGCGAATTTGGTCCTTTGGGCGGGTATTGAAACTTTCGGCCATTTAGAGGCAAATTTGTTCCTTTGGGGGGGTATTGCATCTTTTGGCCGTTTGGAGGCAAATTTGTTCCTTTGGGGGGGTATTGCAACTTTTAGCCGTTTGGAGGCGAATTTGTTCCTTTGGGGGGGTATTGCAACTTTCGGCCATTGGGGAGCAAATTTGTTCCTTTGGGGGCGTATTGCAACTTTTGGCCGTTTGGAGGCGAATTTGTTCCTTAGGGGGGGTATTGCAAATTTTGGCCATTTGAGAGCGAATTTGGTCCTTTGGTGGGGTATTGCAACTTTTGACCATTTGGAGGCGAATTTGTTCCTTTGGGGGGGTATTACAACTTTTGGCCATTTGAGAGCAAATTTGTTCCTTTGGGGGGGTGTTGCAACTTTTGGCCGTTTGGAGGCGAATTTGTTCCTTTGGGGGGGTATTGCAACTTTTGGCCATTTGGGAGCAAATTTGTTTCTTTGGAGAGGTATTGCAACTTTTTGCCATTTTAGAGCGAATTTGTTCCTTTAGGGGGGGTATTGCAACTTTTGGCCATTTGGAGGCAAATTTGTTCCTTTGGGGGAGTATTGCAACTTTTTTTCATTTCAGAGCGAATTTGTTCCTTTGGGGGCTATTGGAAATTTTGGCCATTTGAGAGCCAATTTGTTCCTTTGGTGGGGTATTGCAACTTTTGGCCATTTTAGAGCGAATTTGTTTCTTTGGGGGGGTGTTGCAACTTTTGGCCGTTTGGAGGCGAATTTGTTCCTTTGGGGGGGTATTGCAACTTTTGGCCATTTGGGAGCAAATTTGTTCCTTTGGGGGGGTATTGCAACTTTTTGCCATTTTAGAGCGAATTTGTTCCTTTGGGGGGGTATTGCAACATTTGGCCATTTGAGAGCGAATTTGGTCCTTTGGCGATATTGCAACTTTCGGCCATTTGGAGGCGAATTTGTCTCCCTTTGGGGGGGTATTGCAACTTTTGGCCATTTTAGAGCGAATTTGTTTCTTTGGGGGGGTGTTGCAACTTTTGGCCGTTTGGAGGCGAATTTGTTCCTTTACGGGGGTATTGCAACTTTTGGCCATTGGGGAGCAAATTTGTTCCTTTGGGAGGGTATTACAACTTTTGGCCATTTGGAGGAGAATTTCTTCCTTTGGGGGGGTATTGCAACTTTTGGCCATTTGGGAGCGAATTTGGTCCTTTGGGCGGGTATTGCAACTTTTGGCCATTTGGAGGCAAATTTGTTCCTTTGGGGGGGGTATTGCAACTTTTGGCCATTTGGGAGCAAATTTGTTCCTTTTGGGGGTATTGCAACTTATTGCCATTTCAGAGCGAATTTGTTCCTTTGGGGGGGTATTGAAACTTTTGGCCGTTTGGAGGCGAATTTGTTCCCTTGGGGGGTATTGCAACTTTTGGCCTTTGGGGAGCAAATTTGTTCCTTTCGGGGGGTATTGCAACTTTTGGCCGTTTGGAGGCGAATTTGTTCCTTTGGGGGGTATTGCACCTTTTGGCCATTTGAGAGCGAATTTGTTCCTTTGGGGGGGTATTGCAACTTTTGGTCGTTTTAAAGTGAATTTGTTCCTTTGGGGGGGTTTTGCAACTTTTGGCCGTTTGGAGGCGAATTTGTTCCTTTGGGGGGGTATTGCAACTTTTGGCCGTTTGGAGGCGAATTTGTTCTTTTGGGGGGGATTGCAAGTTTTGGTCTTTTTGAGGCGACTTTGTTCCTTTGGGGGTAATTGCAACTTTTGGCTATTTGGAAGTGAATTTGTTCCTTTGGGGGGGTAATGCAACTTTTGGCCATTGGGCAGCAAATTTGTTCCTTTGGGGGGATATTGCAACTTTTTGCCATTTCAGAGCGAATTTGTTCCTTTTGGGGGGGTATTGCAACTTTTGGCCGTTTGGAGGCGAATTTGTTCCTTGGGGGGGTATTGCAACTTTTGGCCATTTGAGAGCGAATTTGGTCCTTTAGGGGGGTATTGCAACTTTTGGCCATTTGGGAGGAAATTTGTTCCTTTGGGGGTGTATTGCAACTTTTTGCCATTTCAGAGCGAATTTGTTCCTTTGGGGGGGTATTGCAACTTTTGGCCATTTGAGAGCGAATTTGGTCCTTTGGGGGGGTATTGCAACTTTTGACCGTTTGTAGGCGAATTTGTTCCTTAGGGGGGGTATTGCAACTTTTGGCCATTTGGAAGCAAATTTGTTCCTTTGGGGGGGGATATTGCAACTTTTGGCCATTTTAGAGCGAATTTGTTTCTTTGGGGGGGTGTTGCAAGTTTTGGCTTTTTAGAGGCGAATTTGTTCCTTTGGGGGGGTATTGCAACTTTTGGCCGTTTGGAGGCGAATGTGTTCCTTTGGAGGGGTATTGCAACTTTTGGCCATTGGGGAGCAAATTTGTTCCTTTGGGGGGGTATTGCAAGTTTTGGCCATTTGGGAGCAAATTTGTTCCTTTGGGGGGGTATTGCAACTTTTGGCCGTTTGGAGGCGAATTTGTTCCTTTGGGGGGGTATTTCAACTTTTGGCCGTTTGGAGGCGAATGTGTTCCTTTGGGGGGGTATTGCAACTTTAGGCCATTGGGGAGCAAATTTGTTCCTTTGGGGGGGTTTTGCAACTTTTGGCCGTTTGGAGGCGAATTTGTTCCTTTGGAGTGGTATTGCAACTTTTGGCCATTTGAGAGCGAATTTGGTCCTTTGGGCAGGTATTGCAATTTTTGACCGTTTGGAGGCGAATTTGTTCCGTTGGGGGGGTATTGCAACTTTTGGCCATTTGGGAGCAAATTTGTTCCTTTGGGGGCTATTGCAAATTTTGGCCATTTGAGAGCAAATTTGTTCCTTTTGGGGGGGTATTGCAACTTTTGGCCGTTTAAAGGCGAATTTGTTCCTTTCGGGATGGATTGCAAGTTTTGGTCTTTTTGAGGCGAATTTGTTCCTTTGGGGGGTTATTGCAACTTTTGGCTATTTGGAAGTGAATTTGTTCCTTTGGGGGGGTAATGCAACTTTTGGCCATTTGGCAGCAAATTTGTTTCTTGGGGGCTATTGCAAATTTTGGCCATTTGAGAGCAAATTTGTTCCTTTTTGGGGGTATTGCAACTTTTGGCCATTGGGGAGCAAATTTGTTCCTTTGTGGGGGTATTGCAACTTTTGGCCGTTTTGAGGCGAATTTGTTCCATTGGGGGGGGTATTGCAACTTTTGGCCATTTAAGAGCGAATTTGGTCCTTTGGGCGGGTATTGAAACTTTCAGCCATTTGGAGGCAAATTTGTTCCTTTGGGGGGGTATTGCAGGTTTTAGCCGTTTGGAGGCGAATTTGTTCCTTTGAGGGGGTATTGCAACTTTTGGCCATTTGGGAGCAAATTTGCTTCTTTGGGGGCTATTGCAAATTTTGGCCATTTGAGAGCAAATTTGTTCCTTTGGGGGGGTATTGCAACTTTTGGCCATTTTAGAGCGAATTTGTTCCTTTGGGGGGGTATTGCAACTTTTGGCCATTTTAGAGCGAATTTGTTCCTTTGGGCGGGTATTGCAACTTTTGGCCATTTGGAGGCAAATTTGTTCCTTTGGGGGGGGGTATTGCAGGTTTTGGCCGTTTGGAGGCGAATTTGTTCCTTTAGGGGGGTATTGCAAGTTTTGGCCATTGGGGAGCAAATTTGTTACTTTGGGAGGGTATTACAACTTTTGGCCGTTTTGAGGCGAATTTGTTCCTTTGGGGGGGTATTGCAAGTTTTGGCCATTTGGAGCAAATTTGTTCCTTTGGGGGGGTGTTGCAACTTTTGGCCATTTGGGAGCAAATTTGTTCCTTTGGGGGGGTTTTGCAACTTTTTGCCATTTCAGAGTGAATTTGTTCCTTTGGGGGGGTATTGCAACTTTTGGCCGTTTGGAGGCGAATTTGTTCCTTTGGGGGGGTATTGCAACTTTTGGCCATTTGAGAGCGAGTTTGGTCCTTTAGGGGGGGTATTGCAACTTTTGACTATTTGTAGGCGAATTTATTCCTTTGGGGGGGTATTGCAACTTTTGGCCATTTGGGAGCAAATTTGTTCCTTTGGGGGGGTATTGCAACTTTTTTTCATTTCAGAGCGAATTTGTTCCTTTGGGGGCTATTGGAAATTTTGGCCATTTGAGAGCCAATTTGTTCCTTTGGTAGGGTATTGCAACTTTTGGCCATTTTAGAGCGAATTTGTTTCTTTGGGGGGGTGTTGCAACTTTTGGCCGTTTGGAGGCGAATTTGTTCCTTTGGGGGGGTATTGCAACTTTTGGCCATTTGGGAGCAAATTTGTTCCTTTGGGGGGGTATTGCAACTTTTTGCCATTTTAGAGCGAATTTGTTCCTTTGGGGGGGTATTGCAACATTTGGCCGTTTGGAGGCGAATTTGTTCCTTTGGGGGGGTATTGCAACATTTGGCCATTTGAGAGCGAATTTGGTCCTTTGGCGATATTGCAACTTTCGGCCATTTGGAGGCGAATTTGTCTCCCTTTGGGGGGGTATTGCAACTTTTGGCCATTTTAGAGCGAATTTGTTTCTTTGGGGGGGTGTTGCAACTTTTGGCCGTTTGGAGGCGAATTTGTTCCTTTACGGGGTATTGCAACTTTTGGCCATTGGGGAGCAAATTTGTTCCTTTGGGAGGGTATTACAACTTTTGGCCATTTGGAGGAGAATTTCTTCCTTTGAGGGGGTATTGCAAGTTTTGGCCATTTGGGAGCAAATTTGTTCCTTTGGGGGGGTATTTCAACTTTTGGCCGTTTGGAGGCGAATGTGTTCCTTTGGGGGGGTATTGCAACTTTTTGCCATTTCAGAGCGAATTTGTTCCTTTGGGGGGGTATTGCAACTTTTGGCCGTTTGGAGGCGAATTTGTTCCTTTGGGGGGCTATTGCAACTTTTGGCTATTTGAGAGCGAATTTGGTCCTTTAGGGGGGTATTGCAACTTTTGACCATTTGGAGGCGAATTTATTCCTTTGGGGGGGGGTATTGCAACTTTTAGAAATATGGGAGAAAATTTGTTCCTTTGGGGGCTATTGCAACTTTTGGCCATTTTAGAGCGAATTTGTTTCTTTGGGGGGGTGATTCAACTTTTGGCCGTTTGGAGGCGAATTTGTTCCTTTGGGGGGGTATTGCAACTTTTGGGCATTTGAGAGCGAATTTGGTCCTTTGAGCGGGTATTGCAACTTTCGTCCATTTGGAGGCAAATTTGTTCCTTTGGGGGGGTTATTGCAACTTTTGGCCGTTTGGAGGGGAATTTGTTCCTTTAGGGGGGTATTGCAACTTTTGACCGTTTGGAGGCGAATTTGTTCCTTTGGGTCGGTATTGCAATTTTTGACCATTTGGGAGCAAATTTGTTCCTTTGGGGGCTATTGCAAATTTTGGCCATTTTAGAGCGAATTTGTTCCTTTTTGGGGGTATTGCAACTTTTGGCTGTTTGGAGGCGAATTTGTTTCTTTAGGGGGGTATTGCAACTTTTGGCCATTGGGGAGCAAATTTGTTCCTTTGTGGGGGTATTGCAACTTTTGGCCGTTTGGAGGCTAATTTGTTCCTTTGGGGGGGTATTGCAACTTTTGGCCATTTAAGAGCGAATTTGGTCCTTTGGGCGGGTATTGAAACTTTCGGCCATTTAGAGGCAAATTTGTTCCTTTGGGGGGGTATTGCATCTTTTGGCCGTTTGGAGGCAAATTTGTTCCTTTGGGGGGGTATTGCAACTTTTAGCCGTTTGGAGGCGAATTTGTTCCTTTGGGGGGGTATTGCAACTTTCGGCCATTGGGGAGCAAATTTGTTCCTTTGGGGGCGTATTGCAACTTTTGGCCGTTTGGAGGCGAATTTGTTCCTTAGGGGGGGTATTGCAAATTTTGGCCATTTGAGAGCGAATTTGGTCCTTTGGTGGGGTATTGCAACTTTTGACCATTTGGAGGCGAATTTGTTCCTTTGGGGGGGTATTACAACTTTTGGCCATTTGAGAGCAAATTTGTTCCTTTGGGGGGGTGTTGCAACTTTTGGCCGTTTGGAGGCGAATTTGTTCCTTTGGGGGGGTATTGCAACTTTTGGCCATTTGGGAGCAAATTTGTTTCTTTGGAGAGGTATTGCAACTTTTTGCCATTTTAGAGCGAATTTGTTCCTTTAGGGGGGGTATTGCAACTTTTGGCCATTTGGAGGCAAATTTGTTCCTTTGGGGGAGTATTGCAACTTTTTTTCATTTCAGAGCGAATTTGTTCCTTTGGGGGCTATTGGAAATTTTGGCCATTTGAGAGCCAATTTGTTCCTTTGGTGGGGTATTGCAACTTTTGGCCATTTTAGAGCGAATTTGTTTCTTTGGGGGGGTGTTGCAACTTTTGGCCGTTTGGAGGCGAATTTGTTCCTTTGGGGGGGTATTGCAACTTTTGGCCATTTGGGAGCAAATTTGTTCCTTTGGGGGGGTATTGCAACTTTTTGCCATTTTAGAGCGAATTTGTTCCTTTGGGGGGGTATTGCAACATTTGGCCATTTGAGAGCGAATTTGGTCCTTTGGCGATATTGCAACTTTCGGCCATTTGGAGGCGAATTTGTCTCCCTTTGGGGGGGTATTGCAACTTTTGGCCATTTTAGAGCGAATTTGTTTCTTTGGGGGGGTGTTGCAACTTTTGGCCGTTTGGAGGCGAATTTGTTCCTTTACGGGGGTATTGCAACTTTTGGCCATTGGGGAGCAAATTTGTTCCTTTGGGAGGGTATTACAACTTTTGGCCATTTGGAGGAGAATTTCTTCCTTTGGGGGGGTATTGCAAGTTTTGGCCATTTGGGAGCAAATTTGTTCCTTTGGGGGGGTGTTGCAACTTTTGGCCATTTGGGAGCAAATTTGTTCCTTTGGGGGGGTATTGCAACTTTTTGCCATTTTAGAGCGAATTTGTTCCTTTGGGGGGGTATTGTAACTTTTGGCCATTTGAGAGCGAATTTAGTCCTTTGGGCGGGTATTGCAACTTTTGGCCATTTGGAGGCAAATTTGTTCCTTTGGGGGGGGTATTGCAGGTTTTGGCCGTTTGGAGGCGAATTTGTTCCTTTAGGGGGGTATTGCAAGTTTTGGCCATTGGGGAGCAAATTTGTTCCTTTGGGGGGGGGTATTGCAGGTTTTGGCCGTTTGGAGGCGAATTTGTTCCTTTAGGGGGGTATTGCAAGTTTTGGCCATTGGGGAGCAAATTTGTTACTTTGGGAGGGTATTACAACTTTTGGCCGTTTTGAGGCGAATTTGTTCCTTTGGGGGGGTATTGCAAGTTTTGGCCATTTGGAGCAAATTTGTTCCTTTGGGGGGGTGTTGCAACTTTTGGCCATTTGGGAGCAAATTTGTTCCTTTGGGGGGGTTTTGCAACTTTTTGCCATTTCAGAGTGAATTTGTTCCTTTGGGGGGGTATTGCAACTTTTGGCCGTTTGGAGGCGAATTTGTTCCTTTGGGGGGGTATTGCAACTTTTGGCCATTTGAGAGCGAGTTTGGTCCTTTAGGGGGGGTATTGCAACTTTTGACTATTTGTAGGCGAATTTATTCCTTTGGGGGGGTATTGCAACTTTTGGCCATTTGGGAGAAAATTTGTTCCTTTGGGGGGGTATTGCAACTTTTTTTCATTTCAGAGCGAATTTGTTCCTTTGGGGGCTATTGGAAATTTTGGCCATTTGAGAGCCAATTTGTTCCTTTGGTAGGGTATTGCAACTTTTGGCCATTTTAGAGCGAATTTGTTTCTTTGGGGGGGTGTTGCAACTTTTGGCCGTTTGGAGGCGAATTTGTTCCTTTGGGGGGGTATTGCAACTTTTGGCCATTTGGGAGCAAATTTGTTCCTTTGGGGGGGTATTGCAACTTTTTGCCATTTTAGAGCGAATTTGTTCCTTTGGGGGGGTATTGCAACATTTGGCCGTTTCGAGGCGAATTTGTTCCTTTGGGGGGGTATTGCAACATTTGGCCATTTGAGAGCGAATTTGGTCCTTTGGCGATATTGCAACTTTCGGCCATTTGGAGGCGAATTTGTCTCCCTTTGGGGGGGTATTGCAACTTTTGGCCATTTTAGAGCGAATTTGTTTCTTTGGGGGGGTGTTGCAACTTTTGGCCGTTTGGAGGCGAATTTGTTCCTTTACGGGGGTATTGCAACTTTTGGCCATTGGGGAGCAAATTTGTTCCTTTGGGAGGGTATTACAACTTTTGGCCATTTGGAGGAGAATTTCTTCCTTTGAGGGGGTATTGCAAGTTTTGGCCATTTGGGAGCAAATTTGTTCCTTTGGGGGGGTATTTCAACTTTTGGCCGTTTGGAGGCGAATGTGTTCCTTTGGGGGGGTATTGCAACTTTTTGCCATTTCAGAGCGAATTTGTTCCTTTGGGGGGGTATTGCAACTTTTGGCCGTTTGGAGGCGAATTTGTTCCTTTGGGGGGCTATTGCAACTTTTGGCTATTTGAGAGCGAATTTGGTCCTTTAGGGGGGTATTGCAACTTTTGACCATTTGGAGGCGAATTTATTCCTTTGGGGGGGGGTATTGCAACTTTTAGAAATATGGGAGAAAATTTGTTCCTTTGGGGGCTATTGCAACTTTTGGCCATTTTAGAGCGAATTTGTTTCTTTGGGGGGGTGATTCAACTTTTGGCCGTTTGGAGGCGAATTTGTTCCTTTGGGGGGGTATTGCAACTTTTGGGCATTTGAGAGCGAATTTGGTCCTTTGAGCGGGTATTGCAACTTTCGTCCATTTGGAGGCAAATTTGTTCCTTTGGGGGGGTTATTGCAACTTTTGGCCGTTTGGAGGGGAATTTGTTCCTTTAGGGGGGTATTGCAACTTTTGACCGTTTGGAGGCGAATTTGTTCCTTTGGGTCGGTATTGCAATTTTTGACCATTTGGGAGCAAATTTGTTCCTTTGGGGGCTATTGCAAATTTTGGCCATTTTAGAGCGAATTTGTTCCTTTTTGGGGGTATTGCAACTTTTGGCTGTTTGGAGGCGAATTTGTTTCTTTAGGGGGGTATTGCAACTTTTGGCCATTGGGGAGCAAATTTGTTCCTTTGTGGGGGTATTGCAACTTTTGGCCGTTTGGAGGCTAATTTGTTCCTTTGGGGGGGTATTGCAACTTTTGGCCATTTAAGAGCGAATTTGGTCCTTTGGGCGGGTATTGAAACTTTCGGCCATTTGGAGGCAAATTTGTTCCTTTGGGGGGGTATTGCATCTTTTGGCCGTTTGGAGGCGAATTTGTTCCTTTGGGGGGGTATTGCATCTTTTGGCCGTTTGGAGGCAAATTTGTTCCTTTGGGGGGGTATTGCAACTTTTAGCCGTTTGGAGGCGAATTTGTTCCTTTGGGGGGGTATTGCAACTTTCGGCCATTGGGGAGCAAATTTGTTCCTTTGGGGGCGTATTGCAACTTTTGGCCGTTTGGAGGCGAATTTGTTCCTTAGGGGGGGTATTGCAAATTTTGGCCATTTGAGAGCGAATTTGGTCCTTTGGTGGGGTATTGCAACTTTTGACCATTTGGAGGCGAATTTGTTCCTTTGGGGGGGTATTACAACTTTTGGCCATTTGAGAGCAAATTTGTTCCTTTGGGGGGGTGTTGCAACTTTTGGCCGTTTGGAGGCGAATTTGTTCCTTTGGGGGGGTATTGCAACTTTTGGCCATTTGGGAGCAAATTTGTTTCTTTGGAGAGGTATTGCAACTTTTTGCCATTTTAGAGCGAATTTGTTCCTTTAGGGGGGGTATTGCAACTTTTGGCCATTTGGAGGCAAATTTGTTCCTTTGGGGGAGTATTGCAACTTTTTTTCATTTCAGAGCGAATTTGTTCCTTTGGGGGCTATTGGAAATTTTGGCCATTTGAGAGCCAATTTGTTCCTTTGGTGGGGTATTGCAACTTTTGGCCATTTTAGAGCGAATTTGTTTCTTTGGGGGGGTGTTGCAACTTTTGGCCGTTTGGAGGCGAATTTGTTCCTTTGGGGGGGTATTGCAACTTTTGGCCATTTGGGAGCAAATTTGTTCCTTTGGGGGGGTATTGCAACTTTTTGCCATTTTAGAGCGAATTTGTTCCTTTGGGGGGGTATTGCAACATTTGGCCATTTGAGAGCGAATTTGGTCCTTTGGCGATATTGCAACTTTCGGCCATTTGGAGGCGAATTTGTCTCCCTTTGGGGGGGTATTGCAACTTTTGGCCATTTTAGAGCGAATTTGTTTCTTTGGGGGGGTGTTGCAACTTTTGGCCGTTTGGAGGCGAATTTGTTCCTTTACGGGGGTATTGCAACTTTTGGCCATTGGGGAGCAAATTTGTTCCTTTGGGAGGGTATTACAACTTTTGGCCATTTGGAGGAGAATTTCTTCCTTTGGGGGGGTATTGCAAGTTTTGGCCATTTGGGAGCAAATTTGTTCCTTTGGGGGGGTGTTGCAACTTTTGGCCATTTGGGAGCAAATTTGTTCCTTTGGGGGGGTATTGCAACTTTTTGCCATTTTAGAGCGAATTTGTTCCTTTGGGGGGGTATTGTAACTTTTGGCCATTTGAGAGCGAATTTAGTCCTTTGGGCGGGTATTGCAACTTTTGGCCATTTGGAGGCAAATTTGTTCCTTTGGGGGGGGTATTGCAGGTTTTGGCCGTTTGGAGGCGAATTTGTTCCTTTAGGGGGGTATTGCAAGTTTTGGCCATTGGGGAGCAAATTTGTTCCTTTGGGGGGGGGTATTGCAGGTTTTGGCCGTTTGGAGGCGAATTTGTTCCTTTAGGGGGGTATTGCAAGTTTTGGCCATTGGGGAGCAAATTTGTTACTTTGGGAGGGTATTACAACTTTTGGCCGTTTTGAGGCGAATTTGTTCCTTTGGGGGGGTATTGCAAGTTTTGGCCATTTGGAGCAAATTTGTTCCTTTGGGGGGGTGTTGCAACTTTTGGCCATTTGGGAGCAAATTTGTTCCTTTGGGGGGGTTTTGCAACTTTTTGCCATTTCAGAGTGAATTTGTTCCTTTGGGGGGGTATTGCAACTTTTGGCCGTTTGGAGGCGAATTTGTTCCTTTGGGGGGGTATTGCAACTTTTGGCCATTTGAGAGCGAGTTTGGTCCTTTAGGGGGGGTATTGCAACTTTTGACTATTTGTAGGCGAATTTATTCCTTTGGGGGGGTATTGCAACTTTTGGCCATTTGGGAGAAAATTTGTTCCTTTGGGGGGGTATTGCAACTTTTTTTCATTTCAGAGCGAATTTGTTCCTTTGGGGGCTATTGGAAATTTTGGCCATTTGAGAGCCAATTTGTTCCTTTGGTAGGGTATTGCAACTTTTGGCCATTTTAGAGCGAATTTGTTTCTTTGGGGGGGTGTTGCAACTTTTGGCCGTTTGGAGGCGAATTTGTTCCTTTGGGGGGGTATTGCAACTTTTGGCCATTTGGGAGCAAATTTGTTCCTTTGGGGGGGTATTGCAACTTTTTGCCATTTTAGAGCGAATTTGTTCCTTTGGGGGGGTATTGCAACATTTGGCCGTTTCGAGGCGAATTTGTTCCTTTGGGGGGGTATTGCAACATTTGGCCATTTGAGAGCGAATTTGGTCCTTTGGCGATATTGCAACTTTCGGCCATTTGGAGGCGAATTTGTCTCCCTTTGGGGGGGTATTGCAACTTTTGGCCATTTTAGAGCGAATTTGTTTCTTTGGGGGGGTGTTGCAACTTTTGGCCGTTTGGAGGCGAATTTGTTCCTTTACGGGGGTATTGCAACTTTTGGCCATTGGGGAGCAAATTTGTTCCTTTGGGAGGGTATTACAACTTTTGGCCATTTGGAGGAGAATTTCTTCCTTTGAGGGGGTATTGCAAGTTTTGGCCATTTGGGAGCAAATTTGTTCCTTTGGGGGGGTATTTCAACTTTTGGCCGTTTGGAGGCGAATGTGTTCCTTTGGGGGGGTATTGCAACTTTTTGCCATTTCAGAGCGAATTTGTTCCTTTGGGGGGGTATTGCAACTTTTGGCCGTTTGGAGGCGAATTTGTTCCTTTGGGGGGCTATTGCAACTTTTGGCTATTTGAGAGCGAATTTATTCCTTTGGGGGGGGGGTATTGCAACTTTTAGAAATATGGGAGAAAATTTGTTCCTTTGGGGGCTATTGCAACTTTTGGCCATTTTAGAGCGAATTTGTTTCTTTGGGGGGGTGATTCAACTTTTGGCCGTTTGGAGGCGAATTTGTTCCTTTGGGGGGGTATTGCAACTTTTGGGCATTTGAGAGCGAATTTGGTCCTTTGAGCGGGTATTGCAACTTTCGTCCATTTGGAGGCAAATTTGTTCCTTTGGGGGGGTTATTGCAACTTTTGGCCGTTTGGAGGGGAATTTGTTCCTTTAGGGGGGTATTGCAACTTTTGACCGTTTGGAGGCGAATTTGTTCCTTTGGGTCGGTATTGCAATTTTTGACCATTTGGGAGCAAATTTGTTCCTTTGGGGGCTATTGCAAATTTTGGCCATTTTAGAGCGAATTTGTTCCTTTTTGGGGGTATTGCAACTTTTGGCTGTTTGGAGGCGAATTTGTTTCTTTAGGGGGGTATTGCAACTTTTGGCCATTGGGGAGCAAATTTGTTCCTTTGTGGGGGTATTGCAACTTTTGGCCGTTTGGAGGCTAATTTGTTCCTTTGGGGGGGTATTGCAACTTTTGGCCATTTAAGAGCGAATTTGGTCCTTTGGGCGGGTATTGAAACTTTCGGCCATTTGGAGGCAAATTTGTTCCTTTGGGGGGGTATTGCATCTTTTGGCCGTTTGGAGGCAAATTTGTTCCTTTGGGGGGGTATTGCAACTTTTAGCCGTTTGGAGGCGAATTTGTTCCTTTGGGGGGGTATTGCAACTTTCGGCCATTGGGGAGCAAATTTGTTCCTTTGGGGGCGTATTGCAACTTTTGGCCGTTTGGAGGCGAATTTGTTCCTTAGGGGGGGTATTGCAAATTTTGGCCATTTGAGAGCGAATTTGGTCCTTTGGTGGGGTATTGCAACTTTTGACCATTTGGAGGCGAATTTGTTCCTTTGGGGGGGTATTACAACTTTTGGCCATTTGAGAGCAAATTTGTTCCTTTGGGGGGGTGTTGCAACTTTTGGCCGTTTGGAGGCGAATTTGTTCCTTTGGGGGGGTATTGCAACTTTTGGCCATTTGGGAGCAAATTTGTTCCTTTGGAGAGGTATTGCAACTTTTTGCCATTTTAGAGCGAATTTGTTCCTTTAGGGGGGGTATTGCAACTTTTGGCCATTTGGAGGCAAATTTGTTCCTTTGGGGGAGTATTGCAACTTTTTTTCATTTCAGAGCGAATTTGTTCCTTTGGGGGCTATTGGAAATTTTGGCCATTTGAGAGCCAATTTGTTCCTTTGGTGGGGTATTGCAACTTTTGGCCATTTTAGAGCGAATTTGTTTCTTTGGGGGGGTGTTGCAACTTTTGGCCGTTTGGAGGCGAATTTGTTCCTTTGGGGGGGTATTGCAACTTTTGGCCATTTGGGAGCAAATTTGTTCCTTTGGGGGGGTATTGCAACTTTTTGCCATTTCAGAGCGAATTTGTTCCTTTGGGGGGGTATTGCAACTTTTGGCCGTTTGGAGGCAAATTTGTTCCTTTGGGGGGCTATTGCAACTTTTGGCTATTTGAGAGCGAATTTGGTCCTTTAGGGGGGTATTGCAACTTTTGACCATTTGGAGGCGAATTTATTCCTTTGGGGGAGGGGGTATTGCAACTTTTAGCCATATGGGAGAAAATTTGTTCCTTTGGGGGCTATTGCAAATTTTGGCCATTTGAGAGCAAATTTGTTCCTTTGGCGGGGTATTGCAACTTTTGGCCATTTTAGAGCGAATTTGTTTCTTTGGGGGGGTATTGCAACTTTTGGGCATTTGAGAGCGAATTTGGTCCTTTGCGCGGGTATTGCAACTTTCGTCCATTTGGAGGCAAATTTGTTCCTTTGGGGGGGTTATTGCAACTTTTAGCCGTTTGGAGGCGAATTTGTTCCTTTGGGGGGGGTAATGCAACTTTCGGCCATTGGGGAGCAAATTTGTTCCTTTGGGGGCTATTGCAACTTTTGGCCGTTTGGAGGCGAATTTGTTCCTTAGGGGGGGTATTGCAAATTTTGGCCATTTGAGAGCGAATTTGGTCCTTTGGTGGGGTATTGCAACTTTTGACCATTTGGAGGCGAATTTGTTCCTTTGGGGGGGTATTACAACTTTTGGCCATTTGAGAGCAAATTTGTTCCTTTGGGGGGGTGTTGCAACTTTTGGCCGTTTGGAGGCGAATTTGTTCCTTTGGGGGGGTATTGCAAATTTTGGCCATTTGGGAGCAAATTTGTTCCTTTGGAGGGGTATTGCAACTTTTTGCCATTTTAGAGCGAATTTGTTCCTTTAGGGGGGTATTGCAACTTTTGGCCATTTGGAGGCAAATTTGTTCCTTTGGGGGGGGTATTGCAGGTTTTGGCCGTTTGGAAGCGAATTTGTTCCTTTAGGGGGGTATTGCAACTTTTGGCTATTGGGGAGCAGATTTGTTACATTGGGAGTGTATTACAACGTTTGACCGTTTTGAGGCGAATTTGTTCCTTTGGGGGGTATTGCAAGTTTTGGCCATTTGGGAGCAAATTTGTTCCTTTGGGGGGGGTATTGCAACTTTTGGCCATTTGGGAGCAAATTTGTTCCTTTGGGGGGGGGGTATTGCAACTTTTGGCCGTTTGTAGGCGAATTTGTTCCTTTGGGGGGTATTGCAACTTTTGTCCATTGGGGAGGAAATTTGTTCCTTTGGGGGGGTATTGCAACTTTTGGCCATTTGAGAGCGAATTTGGTCCTTTGGGGGGGGGGTATTGCAACTTTTGACCGTTTGGAGGCGAATTTGTTCCTTTGGGTCGGTATTGCAATTTTTGTCCATTTGGGAGCAAATTTGTTCCTTTGGGGGCTATTGCAAATTTTGGCCATTTGAGAGCAAATTTGTTCCTTTTTGGGGGTATTGCAACTTTTGGCCATTGGGGAGCAAATTTGTTCCTTTGTGGGGGTATTGCAACTTTTGGCCGTTTTGAGGCGAATTTGTTCCATTGGGGGGGGTATTGCAACTTTTGGCCATTTAAGAGCGAATTTGGTCCTTTGGGCGGGTATTGAAACTTTCGGCCATTTGGAGGCAAATTTGTTCCTTTGGGGGGGTATTGCAACTTTTGGCCGTTTGTAGGCGAATTTGTTCCTTTGGGGGGGTATTGCAACTTTTGGCCATTTTAGAGCGAATTTGTTTCTTTGGGGGGGTATTGCAACTTTAGGCCGTTTGGAGGCGAATTTGTTCCTTTGGGGGGTATTGCAACTTTTGGCCATTTGAGAGCGAATTTGGTTCTTTGGGCGGGTATTGCAACTTTCGGCCATTTGGAGGCAAATTTGTTCCTTTGGGGGGGGGTATTGCAGGTTTTAGCCGTTTGGAGGCGAATTTGTTCCTTTGAGGGGGTATTGCAACTTTTGGCCATTTGGGAGCAAATTTGCTTCTTTGGGGGCTATTGCAAATTTTGGCCATTTGAGAGCAAATTTGTTCCTTTGGGGGGGTATTGCAACTTTTGGCCATTTTAGAGCGAATTTGTTCCTTTGGGGGGGTATTGCAACTTTTCGCCATTTTAGAGCGAATTTGTTCCTTTGGGGGGGTGTTGCAACTTTTGGCCATTTGGGAGCAAATTTGTTCCTTTGGGGGGTATTGCAACTTTTTGCCGTTTTAGAGCGAATTTGTTCCTTTGGGGGGGTATTGCAAGTTTTGGCCATTGGGGAGCAAATTTGTTCCTTTGGGGGGTATTGCAACTTTTTGCCATTTGAGAGCGAATTTGTTCCTTTGGGGGGGGTATTGCAGGTTTTGGCCGTTTGGAGGCGAATTTGTTCCTTTAGGGGGGTATTGCAAGTTTTGGCCATTGGGGAGCAAATTTGTTCCTTTGGGAGGGTATTACAACTTTTGGCTTTTTTGAGGCGAATTTGTTCCTTTGGGGGGGTATTGCAAGTTTTGGCCATTTGGAGCAAATTTGTTCCTTTGGGGGGGTGTTGCAACTTTTGGCCATTTGGGAGCAAATTTGTTCCTTTGGGGGGGTTTGCAACTTTTTGCCATTTCAGAGTGAATTTGTTCCTTTGGGGGGGTATTGCAACTTTTGGCCATTTGAGAGCGAGTTTGGTCCTTTAGGGGGGTATTGCAACTTTTGACTATTTGTAGGCGAATTTATTCCTTTGGGGGGGTATTGCAACTTTTGGCCATTTGGGAGCAAATTTGTTCCTTTGGGGGGGTATTGCAACTTTTTTTCATTTCAGAGCGAATTTGTTCCTTTGGGGGCTATTGGAAATTTTGGCCATTTGAGAGCCAATTTGTTCCTTTGGTAGGGTATTGCAACTTTTGGCCATTTTAGAGCGAATTTGTTTCTTTGGGGGGGTGTTGCAACTTTTGGCCGTTTGGAGGCGAATTTGTTCCTTTGGGGGGGTATTGCAACTTTTGGCCATTTGGGAGCAAATTTGTTCCTTTGGGGGGGTATTGCAACTTTTTGCCATTTTAGAGCGAATTTGTTCCTTTGTGGGGGTATTGCAACATTTGGCCGTTTGGAGGCGAATTTGTTCCTTTGGGGGGGTATTGCAACATTTGGCCATTTGAGAGCGAATTTGGTCCTTTGGTGATATTGCAACTTTCGGCCATTTGGAGGCGAATTTGTCTCCCTTTGGGGGGGGTATTGTAACTTTTGGCCATTTTAGAGCGAATTTGTTTCTTGGGGGGGTGTTGCAACTTTTGGCCGTTTGGAGGCGAATTTGTTCCTTTACGGGGGTATTGCAACTTTTGGCCATTGGGGAGCAAATTTGTTCCTTTGGGAGGGTATTACAACTTTTGGCCATTTGGAGGAGAATTTCTTCCTTTCAGGGGGTATTGCAAGTTTTGGCCATTTGGGAGCAAATTTGTTCCTTTGGGGGGGTGTTGCAACTTTTGGCCATTTGGGAGCAAATTTGTTCCTTTGGGGGGGTATTGCAACTTTTTGCCATTTCAGAGCGAATTTGTTCCTTTGGGGGGGTATTGCAACTTTTGGCCGTTTGGAGGCGAATTTGTTCCTTTGGGGGGCTATTGCAACTTTTGGCTATTTGAGAGCGAATTTGGTCCTTTAGGGGGGTATTGCAACTTTTGACCATTTGGAGGCGAATTTATTCCTTTGGGGGGGGGGTATTGCAACTTTTAGCCATATGGGAGAAAATTTGTTCCTTTGGGGGCTATTGCAACTTTTGGCCATTTTAGAGCGAATTTGTTTCTTTGGGGGGGTGATTCAACTTTTGGCCGTTTGGAGGCGAATTTGTTCCTTTAGGGGGGTATTGCAACTTTTGGGCATTTGAGAGCGAATTTGGTCCTTTGAGCGGGTATTGCAACTTTCGTCCATTTGGAGGCAAATTTGTTCCTTTGGGGGGGTTATTGCAACTTTTGGCCGTTTGGAGGGGAATTTGTTCCTTTAGGGGGGTATTGCAACTTTTGACCGTTTGGAGGCGAATTTGTTCCTTTGGGTCGGTATTGCAATTTTTGACCATTTGGGAGCAAATTTGTTCCTTTGGGGGCTATTGCAAATTTTGGCCATTTTAGAGCGAATTTGTTCCTTTTTGGGGGTATTGCAACTTTTGGCTGTTTGGAGGCGAATTTGTTTCTTTAGGGGGGTATTGCAACTTTTGGCCATTGGGGAGCAAATTTGTTCCTTTGTGGGGATATTGGAGCTTTTGGCCGTTTGGAGGCTAATTTGTTCCTTTGGGGGGGTATTGCAACTTTTGGCCATTTAAGAGCGAATTTGGTCCTTTGGGCGGGTATTGAAACTTTCGGCCATTTGGAGGCAAATTTGTTCCTTTGGGGGGGTATTGCATCTTTTGGCCGTTTGGAGGCAAATTTGTTCCTTTGGGGGGGTATTGCAACTTTTAGCCGTTTGGAGGCGAATTTGTTCCTTTGGGGGGTATTGCAACTTTCGGCCATTGGGGAGCAAATTTGTTCCTTTGGGGGCGTATTGCAACTTTCGGCCATTTGGAGGCGAATTTGTTCCTTAGGGGGGGTATTGCAAATTTTGGCCATTTGAGAGCGAATTTGGTCCTTTGGTGGGGTATTGCAACTTTTGACCATTTGGAGGCGAATTTGTTCCTTTGGGGGGGTATTACAACTTTTGGCCATTTGAGAGCAAATTTGTTCCTTTGGGGGGGTGTTGCAACTTTTGGCCGTTTGGAGGCGAATTTGTTCCTTTGGGGGGGTATTGCAACTTTTGGCCATTTGGGAGCAAATTTGTTCCTTTGGAGAGGTATTGCAACTTTTTGCCATTTTAGAGCGAATTTATTCCTTTGGGGGGGGTATTGCAACTTTTGGCCATTTGGAGGCAAATTTGTTCCTTTGGGGGAGTATTGCAACTTTTTTTCATTTCAGAGCGAATTTGTTCCTTTGGGGGCTATTGGAAATGTTGGCCATTTGAGAGCCAATTTGTTCCTTTGGTGGGGTATTGCAACTTTTGGCCATTTTAGAGCGAATTTGTTTCTTTGGGGGGGTGTTGCAACTTTTGGCCGTTTGGAGGCGAATTTGTTCCTTTGGGGGGGTATTGCAACTTTTGGCCATTTGGGAGCAAATTTGTTCCTTTGGGGGGGTATTGCAACTTTTTGCCATTTTAGAGCGAATTTGTTCCTTTGGGGGGGTATTGCAACATTTGGCCATTTGAGAGCGAATTTGGTCCTTTGGCGATATTGCAACTTTCGGCCATTTGGAGGCGAATTTGTCTCCCTTTGGGGGGGTATTGCAACTTTTGGCCATTTTAGAGCGAATTTGTTTCTTTGGGGGGGTGTTGCAACTTTTGGCCGTTTGGAGGCGAATTTGTTCCTTTACGGGGGTATTGCAACTTTTGGCCATTGGGGAGCAAATTTGTTCCTTTGGGAGGGTATTACAACTTTTGGCCATTTGGAGGAGAATTTCTTCCTTTGGGGGGGTATTGCAAGTTTTGGCCATTTGGGAGCAAATTTGTTCCTTTGGGGGGCTGTTGCAACTTTTTGCCATTTGGGAGCAAATTTGTTCCTTTGGGGGGGTATTGCAACTTTTTGCCATTTCAGAGCGAATTTGTTCCTTTGGGGGGGTATTGCAACTTTTGGCCGTTTGGAGGCGAATTTGTTCCTTTGGGGGGCTATTGCAACTTTTGGCTATTTGAGAGCGAATTTGGTCCTTTAGGGGGGTATTGCAACTTTTGACCATTTGGAGGCGAATTTATTCCTTTGGGGGGGGGATTGCAACTTTTAGCCATATGGGAGAAAATTTGTTCCTTTGGGGGCTATTGCAAATTTTGGCCATTTGAGAGCAAATTTGTTCCTTTGGCGGGGTATTGCAACTTTTGGCCATTTTAGAGCGAATTTGTTTCTTTGGGGGGGTGATTCAACTTTTGGCCGTTTGGAGGCGAATTTGTTCCTTTGGGGGGGTATTGCAACTTTTGGGCATTTGAGAGCGAATTTGGTCCTTTGAGCGGGTATTGCAACTTTCGTCCATTTGGAGGCAAATTTGTTCCTTTGGGGGGGTTATTGCAACTTTTGGCCGTTTGGAGGGGAATTTGTTCCTTTAGGGGGGTATTGCAACTTTTGACCGTTTGGAGGCGAATTTGTTCCTTTGGGTCGGTATTGCAATTTTTGACCATTTGGGAGCAAATTTGTTCCTTTGGGGGCTATTGCAAATTTTGGCCATTTTAGAGCGAATTTGTTCCTTTTTGGGGGTATTGCAACTTTTGGCTGTTTGGAGGCGAATTTGTTTCTTTAGGGGGGTATTGCAACTTTTGGCCATTGGGGAGCAAATTTGTTCCTTTGTGGGGGTATTGCAACTTTTGGCCGTTTGGAGGCTAATTTGTTCCTTTGGGGGGGTATTGCAACTTTTGGCCATTTAAGAGCGAATTTGGTCCTTTGGGCGGGTATTGAAACTTTCGGCCATTTGGAGGCAAATTTGTTCCTTTGGGGGGGTATTGCATCTTTTGGCCGTTTGGAGGCAAATTTGTTCCTTTGGGGGGTATTGCAACTTTTAGCCGTTTGGAGGCGAATTTGTTCCTTTGGGGGGGGTAATGCAACTTTCGGCCATTGGGGAGCAAATTTGTTCCTTTGGGGGCTATTGCAACTTTTGGCCATTTGGAGGCGAATTTGTTCCTTAGGGGGGGTATTGCAAATTTTGGCCATTTGAGCGCGAATTTGGTCCTTTGGTGGGGTATTGCAACTTTTGACCATTTGGAGGCGAATTTGTTCCTTTGGGGGGGGTATTACAACTTTTGGCCATTTGAGAGCAAATTTGTTCCTTTGGGGGGGTGTTGCAACTTTTGGCCGTTTGGAGGCGAATTTGTTCCTTTGGGGGGGTATTGCAACTTTTGGCCATTTGGGAGCAAATTTGTTCCTTTGGAGGGGTATTGCAACTTTTTGCCATTTTAGAGCGAATTTGTTCCTTTGGGGGGGGTATTGCAACTTTTGGCCATTTGGAGGCAAATTTGTTCCTTTGGGGGGGGGTATTGCAGGTTTTGGCCGTTTGGAAGCGAATTTGTTCCTTTAGGGGGGTATTGCAACTTTTGGCCATTGGGGAGCAGATTTGTTCCATTGGGAGTGTATTACAACTTTTGACCGTTTTGAGGCGAATTTGTTCCTTTGGGGGGTATTGCAAGTTTTGGCCATTTGGGAGCAAATTTGTTCCTTTGGGGGGGGTATTGCAACTTTTGGCCATTTGGGAGCAAATTTGTTCCTTTTGGGGGGTATTGCAACTTTTTGCCATTTCAGAGCGAATTTGTTCCTTTGGGGGGGTATTGCGACTTTTGGCCATTTGAGAGCGAATTTGGTCCTTTCGGGGGGTATTGCAGCTTTTGACCATTTGGAGGCGAATTTTTTCCTTTGGGGGGGGTATTGCAACTTTTGGCCCTTTTAGAGCGAATTTGTTTCTTTGGGGGGGTATTGCAACTTTTGGCCAATTGGAGGCGAATTTGTTCCTTTGAGGGCGTATTGCAACTTTTGGCCATTTGGGAGCAAATTTGTTCCTTTGGGGGGGGTATTGCAACTTTTGGCCGTTTTGAGGTGATTTTGTTCCTTTGGGCGGGTATTGCATCTTTCGGCCATTTGGAGTCAAATTTGTTCCTTTGGGGGGGTATTGCAATTTTTGGCCATTTGGGAACAAATTTGTTCCTTTGGGGGGTATTGCAACTTTTTGCCATTTCAGAGCGAATTTGTTGCTTCGGGGAGGTACTGAAACTTTTGGACGTTAGAAGGCGAATTTGTTCCTTTGGGGGGGTATTGCAACTTTTGGCCATTGGTGAGCAAATTTGTTCCTTTTGGGGGCTTATGCAAATTTTGGCCGTTTGAGAGCAAATTGGTCCTTTGGGGGGGTATTGCAACTTTCAGCCATTTGGTAGCAAATTTGATCCTTTGAGCGGGTATTGCAACTTTCGGCCAATTGGAGGCGAATTTGTTCCTTTAGGGGGGTATTGCAACTTTTGACCATTGGGGAGCAGATTTGTTCCTTTGGGGGGGTATTGCAACTTTTTGCCATTTCAGAGCGAATTTGTTCCTTTGGGGGGTATTGCGACTTTTGGCCGTTTGGAGGCGAATTTGTTCCTTTGGGGGGGTATTGCAACCTTTGGCCATTTTAGAGCGAATTTGTTCCTTTGGGGGGGTATTGCAACATTTGGCCATTTGAGAGCGAATTTGGTCCTTTGGCGATATTGCAACTTTCGGCCATTTGGAGGCGAATTTGTCTCCCTTTGGGGGGGTAGTGCAACTTTTGGCCATTTTAGAGCGAATTTGTTTCTTTGGGGGGGTGTTGCAACTTTTGGCCGTTTGGAGGCGAATTTGTTCCTTTACGGGGGTATTGCAACTTTTGGCCATTGGGGAGCAAATTTGTTCCTTTGGGAGGGTATTACAACTTTTGGCCATTTGGAGGAGAATTTCTTCCTTTGGGGGGGTATTGCAAGTTTTGGCCATTTGGGAGCAAATTTGTTCCTTTGGGGGGGTGTTGCAACTTTTTGCCATTTGGGAGCAAATTTGTTCCTTTGGGGGGGTATTGCAACTTTTTGCCATTTCAGAGCGAATTTGTTCCTTTGGGGGGGTATTGCAACTTTTGGCCGTTTGGAGGCGAATTTGTTCCTTTGGGGGGCTATTGCAACTTTTGGCTATTTGAGAGCGAATTTGGTCCTTTAGGGGGGTATTGCAACTTTTGACCATTTGGAGGCGAATTTATTCCTTTGGGGGGGGGATTGCAACTTTTAGCCATATGGGAGAAAATTTGTTCCTTTGGGGGCTATTGCAAATTTTGGCCATTTGAGAGCAAATTTGTTCCTTTGGCGGGGTATTGCAACTTTTGGCCATTTTAGAGCGAATTTGTTTCTTTGGGGGGGTGTTGCAACTTTTGGCCAATTGGAGGCGAATTTGTTCCTTTGAGGGCGTATTGCAACTTTTGGCCATTTGGGAGCAAATTTGTTCCTTTGGGGGGGTATTGCAACTTTTGACCGTTTGGAGGCGAATTTGTTCCTTTGGGTCGGTATTGCAATTTTTGACCATTTGGGAGCAAATTTGTTCCTTTGGGGGCTATTGCAAATTTTGGCCATTTTAGAGCGAATTTGTTCCTTTTTGGGGGTATTGCAACTTTTGGCTGTTTGGAGGCGAATTTGTTTCTTTAGGGGGGTATTGCAACTTTTGCCATTGGGGAGCAAATTTGTTCCTTTGTGGGGGTATTGCAACTTTTGGCCGTTTGGAGGCTAATTTGTTCCTTTGGGGGGGTATTGCAACTTTTGGCCATTTAAGAGCGAATTTGGTCCTTTGGGCGGGTATTGAAACTTTCGGCCATTTGGAGGCAAATTTGTTCCTTTGGGGGGGTATTGCATCTTTTGGCCGTTTGGAGGCAAATTTGTTCCTTTGGGGGGGTATTGCAACTTTTAGCCGTTTGGAGGCGAATTTGTTCCTTTGGGGGGGGTAATGCAACTTTCGGCCATTGGGGAGCAAATTTGTTCCTTTGGGGGCTATTGCAACTTTTGGCCGTTTGGAGGCGAATTTGTTCCTTAGGGGGGGTATTGCAAATTTTGGCCATTTGAGAGCGAATTTGGTCCTTTGGTGGGGTATTGCAACTTTTGACCATTTGGAGGCGAATTTGTTCCTTTGGGGGGGTATTACAACTTTTGGCCATTTAAGAGCAAATTTGTTCCTTTGGGGGGGTGTTGCAACTTTTGGCCGTTTGGAGGCGAATTTGTTCCTTTGGGGGGGTATTGCAACTTTTGGCCATTTGGGAGCAAATTTGTTCCTTTGGAGGGGTATTGCAACTTTTTGCCATTTTAGAGCGAATTTGTTCCTTTAGGGGGGGTATTGCAACTTTTGGCCATTTGGAGGCAAATTTGTTCCTTTGGGGGGGGTATTGCAGGTTTTGGCCGTTTGGAAGCGAATTTGTTCCTTTAGGGGGGTATTGCAACTTTTGGCCATTGGGGAGCAGATTTGTTCCATTGGGAGTGTATTACAACTTTTGACCGTTTTGAGGCGAATTTGTTCCTTTGGGGGGTATTGCAAGTTTTGGCCATTTGGGAGCAAATTTGTTCCTTTGGGGGGGGTATTGCAACTTTTGGCCATTTGGGAGCAAATTTGTTCCTTTGGGGGGGTATTGCAACTTTTTGCCATTTCAGAGCGAATTTGTTCCTTTGGGGGGTATTGCGACTTTTGGCCATTTGAGAGCGAATTTGGTCCTTTAGGGGGGTATTGCAGCTTTTGACCATTTGGAGGCGAATTTTTTCCTTTGGGGGGGGTATTGCAACTTTTGGCCATTTTAGAGCGAATTTGTTTCTTTGGGGGGGTATTGCAACTTTTGGCCAATTGGAGGCGAATTTGTTCCTTTGAGGGCGTATTGCAACTTTTGGCCATTTGGAGGCAAATTTGTTCCTTTGGTCGGGTATTGCAATTTTTGGCCATTTGGGAACAAATTTGTTCCTTTGGGGGGTATTGCAACTTTTTGCCATTTCAGAGCGAATTTGTTGCTTTGGGGAGGTATTGAAACTTTTGGACGTTAGAAGGCGAATTTGTTCCTTTGGGGGGGTATTGCAACTTTTGGCCATTGGGGAGCAAATTTGTTCCTTTCGGGGGGTATTGCAACTTTTAACCATTTGGGAGCAAATTTGTTCCTTTGGGGGCTTATGCAAATTTTGGCCGTTTGAGAGCAAATTGGTCCTTTGGGGGGGTATTGCAACTTTCAGCCATTTGGTAGCAAATTTGATCCTTTGAGCGGGTATTGCAACTTTCGGCCAATTGGAGACGAATTTGTTCCTTTAGGGGGGTATTGCAACTTTTGACCATTGGGGAGCAGATTTGTTCCATTGGGAGTGTATTACAACTTTTGACCGTTTTGAGGCGAATTTGTTCCTTTGGGGGGTATTGCAGCTTTTGACCATTTGGAGGCGAATTTGTTTCTTTGGGGGGGTGTAGCAACTTTTGGCCAATTGGAGGCGAATTTGTTCCTTTGAGGGCGTATTGCAACTTTTGGCCATTTGGGAGCAAATTTGTTCCTTTGGGGGGGGGTATTGCAACTTTTGGCCGTTTGGAGGTGATTTTGGTCCTTTGGGCGGGTATTGCAACTTTCGGCCATTTGGAGGCAAATTTGTTCCTTTGGGGGGTTATTGCAATTTTTGGCCATTTGGGAGCAAATTTGTTCCTTTGGGGGGTATTGCAACTTTTTGCCATTTCAGAGCGAATTTGTTGCTTTGGGGAGGTATTGAAACTTTTGGACGTTAGAAGGCGAATTTGTTCTTTTGGGGGGGTATTGAAACTTTTGGCCATTGGGGAGCAAATTTGTTCCTTTCGGGGGGTATTGCAACTTTTAACCATTTGGGAGCAAATTTGTTCCTTTGGGGGCTTATGCAAATTTTGGCCGTTTGAGAGCAAATTGGTCCTTTGGGGGGGTATTGCAACTTTCAGCCATTTGGTAGCAAATTTGATCCTTTGAGCGGGTATTGCAACTTTCGGCCAATTGGAGGCGAATTTGTTCCTTTGGGGGGTATTGCAAATTTGGACCATTTGAGAGCGAATTTGTTGCTTTGGTGGAGTTTTGCAACTTTCGGCCGTTTGGAGACGAATTTTTTCCTTTGGGGTGGTATTGCAAATTTTGGCCATTTGAGAGCAAATTTGTTTCTTTGGGGGGGGGTATTGCAACTTTTTACAATTTCAGAGCGAATTTATTCCTTTGGGGGGGTATTGCAACTTTTGGCCGTTTGAAGGCGAATTTGTTCCTTTGGGGGGGTATTGCAAATTTTGGCCATTTGAGAGCAAATTTGTTTCTTTGGGGGGGGGGTATTGCAACTTTTGTCCATTTAAGAGCGAATTTGTTCCTTTGGGGGGGTATTGCAACTTTTGGTCATTTTAAAGTGAATTTGTTCCTTTGGGGGGTTTTGCAACTTTTCGCCGTTTGGAGGCGAATTTGTGCCTTTGGGGGGGTATTGCAACTTTTGGCCGTTTGGAGGCGAATTTGTTCCTTTGGGGGGGGGGATTGCAAGTTTTGGTGTTTTTGAGGCGAATTTGTTCCTTTGGGGGGTTATTGCAACTTTTGGCCATTTGGGAGCAAATTTGTTCCTTTGGGGGCTATTGCAAATTTTGGCCATTTGAGAGCAAATTTGTTCCTTTGGGGGGGTATTGCAAATTTTGGCCGTTTGGAGGCAAATTTGTTTCTTTAGGGGGGTATTGCAACTTTTGGCCGTTTGGAGGCGAATTTGTTCCTTTGGGGGCGTATTGCAACTTTTGGCCGTTAGGAGGTGAATTTGTTCCTTTGGGGGGGTATTGCAACTTTTGGCCGTTTGGAGGCGAATTTGTTCCTTTGGGGGGGTATTAAAACTTTTGGCCATTTGGGAGCTAATTTGTTCTTTTGGGGGGATATTGTAACTTTTGGCAATTGGGGAGCAAATTTTTTCCTTTGTGGGAGTATTGCAAATTTTGGCCATTTGAGAGCAAATTTGTTTCTTTGGGGGGGTGTTGCAACTTTTGGCCGTTTGGAGGCGAATTTGTTTGTTTGGCGGGGTATTGCAACTTTTGACCGTTTGGAGGGCAATTTGTTCCTTTCGGTCGGTATTGCAATTTTTGGCCATTTGGGAGCAAATTTGTTCCTTTGGGGGGTATTGCAACTTTTTGCCATTTCAGAGCGAATTTGTTCCTTTGGGGGGTATTGCAACTTTTGGCCATTTGGAGGCGAATTTGGTCCTTTGAGGGGGTATTGCAACTTTTGGCCATTGGGGAGCAAATTTATTCCTTTGGGGGGGTATTGCAACTTTTGGCAGTTTGGAGGCGAATTTGGTCCTTTGAGGGGGTATTGCAACTTTTCGCCATTTGGGATCAAATTTGTTCCTTTGGGGGCTATTGCAAATTTTGGCCATTTGAGAGCGAATTTGGTCCTTTGGGCGGGTATTGCAACTTTCGGCCAATTGGAGGCAAATTTGTTCCTTTGAGGGGATATTGCAACTTTTGGCCATTTGGGAGCAAATTTGTTCCTTTTGGGGGTATTGCAACTTTTTGCCATTTCAGAGCGAATTTGTTCCTTTGGGGGGGTATTAAAACTTTTGGCCGTTTGGAGGCGAATTTGTTTTTTTGGGGGGGTATTGCAACTTTTGGCCATTGGGGAGCAAATTTGTTCCTTTGCGGGGTATTGCAACTTTTGGCCGTTTGAGAGCGAATTTGTTCCTTTGGGGGGGATTGCAACTTTTGGTCGTTTTAAAGTGAGTTTGTTCCTTTGGGGGGGTTTTGCAACTTTTGGCATTTGGGAGCAAATTTGTTCCTTTGGGGGGGTGTTGCAACTTTTGTGCATTTGAGAGCAAATTTGTTACTTTAGGGGGGTATTGCAACTTTTTCAATTTCAGAGCGAATTTGTTCCTTTGGGGGGGTATTGCAACTTTTGGCCGTTTGGAGGCGAATTTGTTCCTTTGGGGGGTATTGCAACTTTTGGCCTTTGGGGATCAAATTTGTTCCTTTGGGGGGGTATTGCAACTTTTGGCCGTTTGAAGGCGAATTTGTTCCTTTGGGGGGGTATTGCAATTTTTGGCCATTTGGAGGCAAATTTGTTCCTTTGGGGGGTATTGCAACTTTTGGCCATTTGGGAGCAAATTTGTTCCTTTTGGGGGTATTGCAACTTTTTGCCATTTCAGAGCGAATTTGTTCCTTTGGGGGGGTTTTGCAACTTTTGGCCGTTTGGAGGCGAATTTGTTCCTTTGGGGGAGTATTGCAACTTTTGGCCATTTGGAGGCGAATTTGTTCTTTTGGGGGGGGATTGCAAGTTCTGGTCTTTTTGAGGCGAATTTGTTCCTTTGGGGGGTTATTGCAACTTTTGGCTATTTGGAAGTGAATTTGTTCCTTTAGGGGGGGGTAATGCAACTTTTGGCCATTGGGCAGCAAATTTGTTCCTTTGGGGGGATATTGCAACTTTTTGCCATTTCAGAGCGAATTTGTTCCTTTGGGGGGTATTGCAACTTTAGGCCGTTTGGAGGCGAATTTGTTCCTTTGGGGGGGTATTGCAACTTTTGGCCATTTGAGAGCGAATTTGGTCCTTTAGGGGGGTATTGCAACTTTTGGCCATTTGGGAGGAAATTTGTTCCTTTGGGGGGGTATTGCAACTTTTGGCCATTTTAGAGCGAATTTGTGTCTTTGGGGGGGTGTTGCAACTTTTGGCCGTTTGAAGGCGAATTTGTTCCTTTGGGGGGGTATTGCAACTTTTGGCCATTTGGGAGCAAATTTGTTCTTTTTGGGGGCTATTGCAAATTTTGGCCATTTGAGAGCAAATTTGTTCCTTTGGGGGAGTATTGCAACTTTTGGCCATTTTAGAGCGAATTTGTGTCTTTGGGGGGGTGTTGCAACTTTTGGCCGTTTGGAGGCGAATTTGTTCCTTTGGGGGGTATTGCAACTTTTCGCCATTTGGGAGCAAATTTGTTTTTTTGGGGGGTATTGCAACTTTTTGACATTTCAGAGCGAATTTGTTCCTTTGGGGGGGTATTGCAACTTTTGGCCGTTTGGAGGCGAATTTATTCCTTTGGGGGGTATTGCAACTTTTGGCCTTTTGAGAGCGAATTTGTTCCTTTGGGGGAAGATTGCAACTTTTGGTCGTTTTAAAGTGAATTTGTTCCTTTGGGGGGGTTTTGCAAATTTTGGCCGTTTGGAGGCGAGTTTGTTCCTTTGAGGGGGTATTGCAACTTTTTGCCATTTGCAGGCGAATTTGTTCCTTTGGGGGGGATTGCAAGTTTTGGTGTTTTTGAGGCGAATTTGTTCCTTTGGGGAGTTATTGCAACTTTTGGCTATTTGGAAGTGAATTTGTTCCTTTGGGGGGGTAATGCCACTTTTGGCCATTGGGCAGCAAATTTGTTTCTTGGGGGCTATTTTAAATTTTGGCCATTTGAGAGCAAATTTGTTCCTTTGGGGGGTATTGCAACTTTTTTCCATTTCAGAGCGAATTTGTTCCTTTGGGGAGGTATTGCAACTTTTGGCCGTTTGGAGGCGAATTTGTTCGTTTGGGGGGGTATTGCAACTTTTGGCCATTTGGGAGCAAATTTGTTCCTTTGGGGGGGTATTGCAACTTTTGGCCATTTTAGAGCGAATTTGTTCCTTTGGGGGGTATTGCAACTTTTGGCCGTTTGGAGGCGAATTTGTTCATTTGAGGGGGTATTGCAACTTTTGGCCATTTGGGAGCAAATTTGTTCCTTTTGGGGGTATTGCAACTTTTTGCCATTTCAGAGCGAATTTGTTCCTTTGGGGGGGTATTGAAACTTTTGGCCGTTTGGAGGCGAATTTGTTCCTTTGGGGGGTATTGCAACTTTTGGCCTTTGGGGAGCAAATTTGTTCCTTTCGGGGGGTATTGCAACTTTTGGCCGTTTGGAGGCGAATTTGTTCCTTTGGGGAGGTATTGCACCTTTTGGCCATTTGAGAGCGAATTTGTTCCTTTGGGGGGGGGTATTGCAACTTTTGGTCGTTTTAAAGTGAATTTGTTCCTTTGGGGGGGTTTTGCAACTTTTGGCCGTTTAAAGGCGAATTTATTTCTTTGGGGGGGTATTGCAACTTTTGGCCGTTTGGAGGCGAATGTGTTCCTTTTGGGGGGTATTGCAACTTTTGGCCATTGGGGAGCAAATTTATTCCTTTGGGGGGGTATTGCAACTTTTGGCAGTTTGGAGGCGAATTTGGTCCTTTGAGGGGGTATTGCAACTTTTCGCCATTTGGGATCAAATTTGTTCCTTTGGGGGCTATTGCAAATTTTGGCCATTTGAGAGCGAATTTGGTCCTTTGGGCGGGTATTGCAACTTTCGGCCAATTGGAGGCAAATTTGTTCCTTTGAGGGGATATTGCAACTTTTGGCCATTTGGGAGCAAATTTGTTCCTTTTGGGGGTATTGCAACTTTTTGCCATTTCAGAGCGAATTTGTTCCTTTGGGGGGGTATTAAAACCTTTGGCCGTTTGGAGGCGAATTTGTTTTTTTGGGGGGGTATTGCAACTTTTGGCCATTGGGGAGCAAATTTGTTCCTTTGCGGGGTATTGCAACTTTTGGCCGTTTGAGAACGAATTTGTTCCTTTGGGGGGGATTGCAACTTTTGGTCGTTTTAAAGTGAGTTTGTTCCTTTGGGGGGGTTTTGCAACTTTTGGCATTTGGGAGCAAATTTGTTCCTTTGGGGGGGTGTTGCAACTTTTGTGCATTTGAGAGCAAATTTGTTACTTTAGGGGGGTATTGCAACTTTTTGCCATTTCAGAGCGAATTTGTTCCTTTGGGGGGGTATTGCAACTTTTGGCCGTTTGGAGGCGAATTTGTTCCTTTGGGGGGTATTGCAACTTTTGGCCTTTGGGGATCAAATTTGTTCCTTTGGGGGGGTATTGCAACTTTTGGCCGTTTGAAGGCGAATTTGTTCCTTTGGGGGGGTATTGCAATTTTTGGCCATTTGGAGGCAAATTTGTTCCTTTGGGGGGTATTGCAACTTTTGGCCATTTGGGAGCAAATTTGTTCCTTTTGGGGGTATTGACACTTTTTGCCAATTCAGAGCGAATTTGTTCCTTTGGGGGGGTATTGCAACTTTTGGTCGTTTTAAAGTGAATTTGTTTCTTTGGGGGGGTTTTGCAACTTTTGGCCGTTTGGAGGCGAATTTGTTCCTTTGGGGGAGTATTGCAACTTTTGGCCGTTTGGAGGCGAATTTGTTCTTTTGGGGGGGGATTGCAAGTTCTGGTCTTTTTGAGGCGAATTTGTTCCTTTGGGGGGTTATTGCAACTTTTGGCTATTTGGAAGTGAATTTGTTCCTTTAGGGGGGGTAATGCAACTTTTGGCCATTGGGCAGCAAATTTGTTCCTTTGGGGGGATATTGCAACTTTTGGCCGTTTGGAGGCGAATTTGTTCATTTGAGGGGGTATTGCAACTTTTGGCCATTTGGGAGCAAATTTGTTCCTTTTGGGGGTATTGCAACTTCTTGCCATTTCAGAGCGAATTTGTTCCTTTGGGGGGGTATTGAAACTTTTGGCCGTTTGGAGGCGAATTTGTTCCTTTGGGGGGTATTGCAACTTTTGGCCTTTGGGGAGCAAATTTTTTCCTTTCGGGGGGTATTGCAACTTTTGGCCGTTTGGAGGCGAATTTGTTCCTTTGGGGGGGTATTGCACCTTTTGGCCATTTGAGAGCGAATTTGTTCCTTTGGGGGGGTATTGCAACTTTTGGTCGTTTTAAAGTGAATTTGTTCCTTTGGGGGGGTTTTGCAACTTTTGGCCGTTTGGAGGCGAATGTGTTCCTTTTGGGGGGTATTGCAACTTTTGGCCATTGGGGAGCAAATTTATTCCTTTGGGGGGGTATTGCAACTTTTGGCAGTTTGGAGGCGAATTTGGTCCTTTGAGGGGGTATTGCAACTTTTCGCCATTTGGGATCAAATTTGTTCCTTTGGGGGCTATTGCAAATTTTGGCCATTTGAGAGCGAATTTGGTCCTTTGGGCGGGTATTGCAACTTTCGGCCAATTGGAGGCAAATTTGTTCCTTTGAGGGGATATTGCAACTTTTGGCCATTTGGGAGCAAATTTGTTCCTTTTGGGGGTATTGCAACTTTTTGCCATTTCAGAGCGAATTTGTTCGTTTGGGGGGGTATTAAAACTTTTGGCCGTTTGGAGGCGAATTTGTTTTTTTGGGGGGGTATTGCAACTTTTGGCCATTGGGGAGCAAATTTGTTCCTTTCCGGGGTATTGCAACTTTTGGCCGTTTGGAGGCGAATTTGTTCCTTTGGGGGGGTATTGCAACTTTTGGCCATTTGAGAGCGAATTTGTGTCTTTGGGGGGGTGTTGCAACTTTTGGCCGTTTGGAGGCGAATTTGTTCCTTTGGGGGGTATTGCAACTTTTGGCCATTTGGGAGCAAATTTGTTTTTTTGGGGGGTATTGCAACTTTTTGACATTTCAGAGCGAATTTGTTCCTTTGGGGGGGTATTGCAACTTTTGGCCGTTTGGAGGCGAATTTATTCCTTTGGGGGGGTATTGCAACTTTTGGCCTTTTGAGAGCAAATTTGTTCCTTTGGGGGGGTATTGCAACTTTTGGCCATTGGGCAGCAAATTTGTTCCTTTGGGGGGGTATTGCAACTTTTTGCCATTTTAGAGCGAATTTGTTCCTTTGGGGGGTATTGCAACTTTTGGCCGTTTGGAGGCGAATTTGTTCCTTTGGGGGGGTATTGCAACATTTGGCCATTTGAGAGCGAATTTGGTCCTTTGGGGGGGTATTGCAACTTTTGGCCATTTTAGAGCGAATTTGTTCCTTTGGGGGGTGTTGCAACTTTTGGCTGTTTGGAGGCGAATTTGTTCCTTTGGGGGGGTATTGCAACTTTTGGCCGTTTCGAGACGAATTTGTTCCTTTGGGGGAAGTATTGCAACTTTTGGCCATTTGAGAGCGAAATTGGTCCTTTGGGGGGGTATTGAAACTTTCAACCATTTGGTAGCAAATTTGGTCCTTTGAGCGGGTATTGCAACTTTCGGCCGTTTGGACGCGAATTTGTTCCTTTGGGGGGGTATTAAAACTTTTGGCCATTTGGGAGAAAATTTGTTCTTTTGGGGGGGTATTGCAACTTTTGGCAATTGGGGAGCAAATTTTTTCCATTGGGGGAGTATTGCAAATTTTGACCATTTGAGAGCAAATTTGTTTTTTTTGGGGGGGTATTGCAACTTTTAACAATTTCAGAGCGAATTTATTCCTTTGGGGAGGTGTTGCAACTTTTGACCGTTTGGAGGCGAATTTGTTCCTTTGGGGGAGTATTGCAACTTTTAACAATTTCAGAGCGAATTTATTCCTTTGGGGAGGTGTTGCAACTTTTGGCCGTTTGGAGGCGAATTTGTTCCTTTGGGGGGGTATTGCAACTTTTGGCCATTTGAGAGCGAATTTGGTCCTTTGGGGGGGTATTGCAACTTTTGACCGTTTGGAGACGAATTTGTTCCTTTGGGGGGGTATTGCAACTTTTGGCCAATTGGGAGCAAATTTGTTCCTTTGGGGGCTATTGCAAATTTTGGCCATTTGAGAGCAAATTTGTTCCTTTGTTGGGGTATTGCAACTTTTGGCCGTTTGGAGGCAAATTTGTTCCTTTAGGGGGGTATTGCAACTTTTATCAATTTGAGAGCGAATTTGTTCCTTTGGGGAGGTATTGCAACTTTCGGCCATTTGGAGGCAAATTTGTTCCTTTGGGGGGGGGTATTGCAACTTTTGGCCAATTGGGAGCAAATTTTTTCCTTTGGGGGGTATTGCAACTTTTTGCCATTTCAGAGCGAATTTGTTCCTTTGGGGGGGTATTGCAACTTTTGTCCGTTTGGAGGCGAATTTGTTCCTTTGGGGGGGTATTGCAACTTTTGGCCATTGGGCAGCAAATTTGTTCCTTTGGGGGGTATTGCAACTTTTTGCCATTTTAGAGCGAATTTGTTCCTTTGGGGGGTATTGCAACTTTTGGCCGTTTGTAGGCGAATTTGTTCCTTTGGGGGGGGTATTAAAACTTTTGGCCATTTGGGAGAAAATTTGTTCTTTTGGGGGGGTATTGCAACTTTTGGCAATTGGGGAGCAAATTTTTTCCATTGGGGGAGTATTGCAAATTTTGACCATTTGAGAGCAAATTTGTTTTTTTGGGGGGGGTATTGCAACTTTTAACAATTTCAGAGCGAATTTATTCCTTTGGGGAGGTGTTGCAACTTTTGACCGTTTGGAGGCGAATTTGTTCCTTTGGGGGAGTATTGCAACTTTTAACAATTTCAGAGCGAATTTATTCCTTTGGGGAGGTGTTGCAACTTTTGGCCGTTTGGAGGCGAATTTGTTCCTTTGGGGGGGTATTGCAACTTTTGGCCATTTGAGAGCGAATTTGGTCCTTTGGGGGGGTATTGCAACTTTTGACCGTTTGGAGGCGAATTTGTTCCTTTGGGGGGGTATTGCAACTTTTGGCCATTTGGGAGCAAATTTGTTCCTTTGGGGGCTATTGCAAATTTTGGCCATTTGAGAGCAAATTTGTTCCTTTGTTGGGGTATTGCAACTTTTGGCCGTTTGGAGGCAAATTTGTTCCTTTAGGGGGGCATTGCAACTTTTATCAATTTGAGAGCGAATTTGTTCCTTTGGGGAGGTATTGCAACTTTTGGCCATTTGGAGGCAAATTTGTTCCTTTGGGGGGGGTATTGCAACTTTTGGCCAATTGGGAGCAAATTTTTTCCTTTGGGGGGTATTGCAACTTTTTGCCATTTCAGAGCGAATTTGTTCCTTTGGGGGGGTATTGCAACTTTTGTCCGTTTGGAGGCGAATTTGTTCCTTTGGGGGGGTATTGCAACTTTTGGCCATTGGGCAGCAAATTTGTTCCTTTGGGGGGGTATTGCAACTTTTTGCCATTTTAGAGCGAATTTGTTCCTTTGGGGGGTATTGCAACTTTTGGCCGTTTGTAGGCGAATTTGTTCCTTTGGGGGGGTATTGCATCTTTTGGCCGTTTGGAGGCAAATTTGTTCCTTTGGGGGGGTATTGCAACTTTTGGCCGTTTGGAGGCGAATTTGTTCCTTTGGGGGTTGGTATTGCAACTTTTGGCCATCGGGGAGCAAATTTGTTCCTTTGGGGGCGTATTGCAACTTTTGGCCGTTTGGAGGCGAATTTGTTCCTTAGGGGGGGTATTGCAACTTTTGGCCGTTTGGAGGCGAATTTAATCCTTTGGGGGGGTATTGCAACTTTTGGCCATTTGAGAGCGAATTTGGTCCTTTGGTGGGGTATTGCAACTTTTGACCATTTGGAGGCGAATTTGTTCCTTTGGGGGGGTATTGCAACTTTTGGCCATTTGAGAGCAAATTTGTTCCTTTGGGGGGGTGTTGCAACTTTTGGCCGTTTGGAGGCGAATTTGTCCCTTTGGGGGGGTATTGCAACTTTTGGCCATTTGGGAGCAAATTTGTTCCTTTGGAGGGGTATTGCAACTTTTTGCCATTTTAGAGCGAATTTGTTCCTTTGGGGGGGTATTGCAACTTTTGGCCATTTGGGAGCAAATTTGTTCCTTTGGAGGGGTATTGCAACTTTTTGCCATTTTAGAGCGAATTTGTTCCTTTGGGGGGGGTATTGCAACTTTTGGCCATTTGAGAGCGAATTTGGTCCTTTGTCCGGGTATTGCAACTTTCGGCCATTTGAAAGGCAAATTTGTTCCTTTGGGGGGGTTATTGCAGGTTTTGGCCGTTTGGAAGCGAATTTGTTCCTTTAGGGGGGTATTGCAACTTTTGGCCATTGGGGGGCAAATTTGTTCCTTTGGGGGGGTGTTGCAACTTTTGGCCATTTGGGAGCAAATTTGTTCCTTTGGGGGGGTATTGCAACTTTTTGCCATTTCAGAGCGTATTTGTTCCTTTGGAGGGTATTGCGACTTTTTGCCGTTTGGAGGCGAATTTGTTCCTTTGGGGGGGTATTGCAACTTTTGACCATTTGGAGGCGAATTTATTCCTTTGGGGGGGGGTATTGCAACTTTTGGCCTTTTTAGAGCGAATTTGTTTCTTTGGGGGGGTGTTGCAACTTTTGGCCAATTGGAGGCGAATTTGTTCCTTTGGGGGGTATTGCAACTTTTGGCTATTTGGGAGCAAATTTGTTCCTTTGGGCGGGTATTGCAACTTTTTGCCATTTCAGAGCGAATTTGTTCCTTTGGGGGCTATTGCAACTTTTGGCCATTTGAGAGCAAATTTGTTCCTTTGGTGGGGTATTGCAACTTTTGGCCATTTTAGAGCGAATTTGTTTCTTTGGGGGGGTGTTGCAACTTTTGGCCGTTTGGAGGCGAATTTGTTCCTTTGAGGGCGTATTGCAACTTTTGGCCATTTGGGAGCAAATTTGTTCCTTTGGGGGCTATTGCAAATTTTGGCCATTTGAGAGCAAATTTGTTCCTTTGGGGGGGTATTGCAACTTTTGGCCGTTTGGAGGTGATTTTGGTCCTTTGGGCGGGTATTGCAACTTTCGGCCATTTGGAGGCAAATTTGTTCCTTTGGGGGGGTATTGCAATTTTTGGCCATTTGGGAGCAAATTTGTTCCTTTGGGGGGTATTGCAACTTTTTGCCATTTCAGAGCGAATTTGTTGCTTTGGGGAGGTATTGAAACTTTTGGATGTTAGAAGGCGAATTTGTTCCTTTGGGGGGGTATTAAAACTTTTGGCCATTTGGGAGCAAATTTGTTCTTTTGGGGGGGTTATTGCAACTTTTGGCAATTAAGGAGCATATTTTTTCCTTTGGGGGAGTATTGCAAATTTTGGCCATTTGAGAGCAAATTTGTTTCTTTGGGGGGTATTGCAACTTTTGACCGTTTGGAGGCGAATTTGTTCCTTTTTGTCGGTATTGCAATTTTTGGCCATCTGGGAGAAAATTTGTTCCTTTGGGGGGGTATTGCAACTTTTGGCTGTTTGGAGGCAAATTTGTTCCTTTGGGGGGGTATTGCAACTCTTGGCCATTGGGCAGCAAATTTGTTTCTTGGGGGCTATTGCAAATTTTGGCCATTTGAGAGCAAATTTGTTCCTTTGGGGGGGGGTTTCCAACTTTTTGCCATTTCAGAGTGAATTTGGTCCTTTGGGCGGGTATTGCAACTTTTGACCGTTTGGAGGAGAATTTGTTCCTTTGGGTCGGTATTGCAATTTTTGGCCATTTGGGAGCAAAGTTGTTCATTTGGGGGGGGTATTGCAACTTTTGGCCGTTTGGAGGCGAATTTGTTCCTTTGGGGGGGTATTGCAACTTTTGGCCATTGGGGAGCAAATTTGTTCCTTTGGGGGGTATTACAACTTTTGGCCGTTTGGAGGCGAATATTTGTTCCTTTGGGGGGGTATTGCAAGTTTTGGCCATTTGGGAGCAAATTTGTTCCTTTGGGGGGGTATTGCAACTTTTGTCCATTTTTAGAGCAAATTTGTTCCTTTGGGGGGTATTGCAACTTTTGGCCGTTTGGAGGCGAATTTGTTCCTTTGGGGGGGTATTGCAACTCTTGGCCATTGGGCAGCAAATTTGTTTCTTGGGGGCTATTGCAACTTTTGGCCATTTTAGAGCGAATTTGTTCCTTTGGGCGGGTATTGCAACTTTTGGCCATTTGGAGGCAAATTTGTTCCTTTGGGGGGGGGTATTGCAGGTTTTGGCCGTTTGGAGGCGAATTTGTTCCTTTAGGGGGGTATTGCAAGTTTTGGCCATTGGGGAGCAAATTTGTTACTTTGGGAGGGTATTACAACTTTTGGCCGTTTTGAGGCGAATTTGTTCCTTTGGGGGGGTATTGCAAGTTTTGGCCATTTGGAGCAAATTTGTTCCTTTGGGGGGGTGTTGCAACTTTTGGCCATTTGGGAGCAAATTTGTTCCTTTGGGGGGGTTTTGCAACTTTTTGCCATTTCAGAGTGAATTTGTTCCTTTGGGGGGGTATTGCAACTTTTGGCCGTTTGGAGGCGAATTTGTTCCTTTGGGGGGGTATTGCAACTTTTGGCCATTTGAGAGCGAGTTTGGTCCTTTAGGGGGGGTATTGCAACTTTTGACTATTTGTAGGCGAATTTATTCCTTTGGGGGGGTATTGCAACTTTTGGCCATTTGGGAGCAAATTTGTTCCTTTGGGGGGGTATTGCAACTTTTTTTCATTTCAGAGCGAATTTGTTCCTTTGGGGGCTATTGGAAATTTTGGCCATTTGAGAGCCAATTTGTTCCTTTGGTAGGGTATTGCAACTTTTGGCCATTTTAGAGCGAATTTGTTTCTTTGGGGGGGTGTTGCAACTTTTGGCCGTTTGGAGGCGAATTTGTTCCTTTGGGGGGGTATTGCAACTTTTGGCCATTTGGGAGCAAATTTGTTCCTTTGGGGGGGTATTGCAACTTTTTGCCATTTTAGAGCGAATTTGTTCCTTTGGGGGGGTATTGCAACATTTGGCCGTTTGGAGGCGAATTTGTTCCTTTGGGGGGGTATTGCAACATTTGGCCATTTGAGAGCGAATTTGGTCCTTTGGCGATATTGCAACTTTCGGCCATTTGGAGGCGAATTTGTCTCCCTTTGGGGGGGTATTGCAACTTTTGGCCATTTTAGAGCGAATTTGTTTCTTTGGGGGGGTGTTGCAACTTTTGGCCGTTTGGAGGCGAATTTGTTCCTTTACGGGGGTATTGCAACTTTTGGCCATTGGGGAGCAAATTTGTTCCTTTGGGAGGGTATTACAACTTTTGGCCATTTGGAGGAGAATTTCTTCCTTTGAGGGGGTATTGCAAGTTTTGGCCATTTGGGAGCAAATTTGTTCCTTTGGGGGGGTATTTCAACTTTTGGCCGTTTGGAGGCGAATGTGTTCCTTTGGGGGGGTATTGCAACTTTTTGCCATTTCAGAGCGAATTTGTTCCTTTGGGGGGGTATTGCAACTTTTGGCCGTTTGGAGGCGAATTTGTTCCTTTGGGGGGCTATTGCAACTTTTGGCTATTTGAGAGCGAATTTGGTCCTTTAGGGGGGTATTGCAACTTTTGACCATTTGGAGGCGAATTTATTCCTTTGGGGGGGGGTATTGCAACTTTTAGAAATATGGGAGAAAATTTGTTCCTTTGGGGGCTATTGCAACTTTTGGCCATTTTAGAGCGAATTTGTTTCTTTGGGGGGGTGATTCAACTTTTGGCCGTTTGGAGGCGAATTTGTTCCTTTGGGGGGGTATTGCAACTTTTGGGCATTTGAGAGCGAATTTGGTCCTTTGAGCGGGTATTGCAACTTTCGTCCATTTGGAGGCAAATTTGTTCCTTTGGGGGGGTTATTGCAACTTTTGGCCGTTTGGAGGGGAATTTGTTCCTTTAGGGGGGTATTGCAACTTTTGAACGTTTGGAGGCGAATTTGTTCCTTTGGGTCGGTATTGCAATTTTTGACCATTTGGGAGCAAATTTGTTCCTTTGGGGGCTATTGCAAATTTTGGCCATTTTAGAGCGAATTTGTTCCTTTTTGGGGGTATTGCAACTTTTGGCTGTTTGGAGGCGAATTTGTTTCTTTAGGGGGGTATTGCAACTTTTGGCCATTGGGGAGCAAATTTGTTCCTTTGTGGGGGTATTGCAACTTTTGGCCGTTTGGAGGCTAATTTGTTCCTTGGGGGGGGTATTGCAACTTTTGGCCATTTAAGAGCGAATTTGGTCCTTTGGGCGGGTATTGAAACTTTCGGCCATTTGGAGGCAAATTTGTTCCTTTGGGGGGGTATTGCATCTTTTGGCCGTTTGGAGGCAAATTTGTTCCTTTGGGGGGGTATTGCAACTTTTAGCCGTTTGGAGGCGAATTTGTTCCTTTGGGGGGGTATTGCAACTTTCGGCCATTGGGGAGCAAATTTGTTCCTTTGGGGGCGTATTGCAACTTTTGGCCGTTTGGAGGCGAATTTGTTCCTTAGGGGGGGTATTGCAAATTTTGGCCATTTGAGAGCGAATTTGGTCCTTTGGTGGGGTATTGCAACTTTTGACCATTTGGAGGCGAATTTGTTCCTTTGGGGGGGTATTACAACTTTTGGCCATTTGAGAGCAAATTTGTTCCTTTGGGGGGGTGTTGCAACTTTTGGCCGTTTGGAGGCGAATTTGTTCCTTTGGGGGGGTATTGCAACTTTTGGCCATTTGGGAGCAAATTTGTTCCTTTGGAGAGGTATTGCAACTTTTTGCCATTTTAGAGCGAATTTGTTCCTTTAGGGGGGGTATTGCAACTTTTGGCCATTTGGAGGCAAATTTGTTCCTTTGGGGGAGTATTGCAACTTTTTTTCATTTCAGAGCGAATTTGTTCCTTTGGGGGCTATTGGAAATTTTGGCCATTTGAGAGCCAATTTGTTCCTTTGGTGGGGTATTGCAACTTTTGGCCATTTTAGAGCGAATTTGTTTCTTTGGGGGGGTGTTGCAACTTTTGGCCGTTTGGAGGCGAATTTGTTCCTTTGGGGGGGTATTGCAACTTTTGGCCATTTGGGAGCAAATTTGTTCCTTTGGGGGGGTATTGCAACTTTTTGCCATTTTAGAGCGAATTTGTTCCTTTGGGGGGGTATTGCAACATTTGGCCATTTGAGAGCGAATTTGGTCCTTTGGCGATATTGCAACTTTCGGCCATTTGGAGGCGAATTTGTCTCCCTTTGGGGGGGTATTGCAACTTTTGGCCATTTTAGAGCGAATTTGTTTCTTTGGGGGGGTGTTGCAACTTTTGGCCGTTTGGAGGCGAATTTGTTCCTTTACGGGGGTATTGCAACTTTTGGCCATTGGGGAGCAAATTTGTTCCTTTGGGAGGGTATTACAACATTTGGCCATTTGGAGGAGAATTTCTTCCTTTGGGGGGGTATTGCAAGTTTTGGCCATTTGGGAGCAAATTTGTTCCTTTGGGGGGGTGTTGCAACTTTTGGCCATTTGGGAGCAAATTTGTTCCTTTGGGGGGGTATTACAACTTTTGGCCATTTGGAGGAGAATTTCTTCCTTTGGGGGGGTATTGCAACTTTTTGCCATTTCAGAGCGAATTTGTTCCTTTGGGGGGGTATTGCAACTTTTGGCCGTTTGGAGGCAAATTTGTTCCTTTGGGGGGCTATTGCAACTTTTGGCTATTTGAGAGCGAATTTGGTCCTTTAGGGGGGTATTGCAACTTTTGACCATTTGGAGGCGAATTTATTCCTTTGGGGGGGGGGGGGGGTATTGCAACTTTTAGCCATATGGGAGAAAATTTGTTCATTTGGGGGCTATTGCAAATTTTGGCCATTTGAGAGCAAATTTGTTCCTTTGGCGGGGTATTGCAACTTTTGGCCATTTTAGAGCGAATTTGTTTCTTTGGGGGGGTGATTCAACTTTTGGCCGTTTGGAGGCGAATTTGTTCCTTTGGGGGGGTATTGCAACTTTTGGGCATTTGAGAGCGAATTTGGTCCTTTGAGCGGGTATTGCAACTTTCGTCCATTTGGAGGCAAATTTGTTCCTTTGGGGGGGTTATTGCAACTTTTAGCCGTTTGGAGGCGAATTTGTTCCTTTGGGGGGGGTAATGCAACTTTCGGCCATTGGGGAGCAAATTTGTTCCTTTGGGGGCTATTGCAACTTTTGGCCGTTTGGAGGCGAATTTGTTCCTTAGGGGGGGTATTGCAAATTTTGGCCATTTGAGAGCGAATTTGGTCCTTTGGTGGGGTATTGCAACTTTTGACCATTTGGAGGCGAATTTGTTCCTTTGGGGGGGTATTACAACTTTTGGCCATTTGAGAGCAAATTTGTTCCTTTGGGGGGGTGTTGCAACTTTTGGCCGCTTGGAGGCGAATTTGTTCCTTTGGGGGGGTATTGCAAATTTTGGCCATTTGGGAGCAAATTTGTTCCTTTGGAGGGGTATTGCAACTTTTTGCCATTTTAGAGCGAATTTGTTCCTTTAGGGGGGTATTGCAACTTTTGGCCATTTGGAGGCAAATTTGTTCCTTTGGGGGGGGTATTGCAGGTTTTGGCCGTTTGGAAGCGAATTTGTTCCTTTAGGGGGGTATTGCAACTTTTGGCTATTGGGGAGCAGATTTGTTCCATTGGGAGTGTATTACAACGTTTGACCGTTTTGAGGCGAATTTGTTCCTTTGGGGGGTATTGCAAGTTTTGGCCATTTGGGAGCAAATTTGTTCCTTTGGGGGGGGGGTATTGCAACTTTTGGCCGTTTGTAGGCGAATTTGTTCCTTTGGGGGGTATTGCAACTTTTGTCCATTGGGGAGGAAATTTGTTCCTTTGGGGGGGTATTGCAACTTTTGGCCATTTGAGAGCGAATTTGGTCCTTTGGGGGGGGGTATTGCAACTTTTGACCGTTTGGAGGCGAATTTGTTCCTTTGGGTCGGTATTGCAATTTTTGTCCATTTGGGAGCAAATTTGTTCCTTTGGGGGCTATTGCAAATTTTGGCCATTTGAGAGCAAATTTGTTCCTTTTTGGGGGTATTGCAACTTTTGGCCATTGGGGAGCAAATTTGTTCCTTTGTGGGGGTATTGCAACTTTTGGCCGTTTTGAGGCGAATTTGTTCCATTGGGGGGGTATTGCAACTTTTGGCCATTTAAGAGCGAATTTGGTCCTTTGGGCGGGTATTGAAACTTTCGGCCATTTGGAGGCAAATTTGTTCCTTTGGGGGGGTATTGCAACTTTTGGCCGTTTGTAGGCGAATTTGTTCCTTTGGGGGGGTATTGCAACTTTTGGCCATTTTAGAGCGAATTTGTTTCTTTGGGGGGGTATTGCAACTTTAGGCCGTTTGGAGGCGAATTTGTTCCTTTGGGGGGTATTGCAACTTTTGGCCATTTGAGAGCGAATTTGGTTCTTTGGGCGGGTATTGCAACTTTCGGCCATTTGGAGGCAAATTTGTTCCTTTGGGGGGGGGTATTGCAGGTTTTAGCCGTTTGAAGGCGAATTTGTTCCTTTGAGGGGGTATTGCAACTTTTGGCCATTTGGGAGCAAATTTGCTTCTTTGGGGGCTATTGCAAATTTTGGCCATTTGAGAGCAAATTTGTTCCTTTGGGGGGGTATTGCAACTTTTGGCCATTTTAGAGCGAATTTGTTCCTTTGGGGGGGTATTGCAACTTTTCGCCATTTTAGAGCGAATTTGTTCCTTTGGGGGGGTGTTGCAACTTTTGGCCATTTGGGAGCAAATTTGTTCCTTTGGGGGGTATTGCAACTTTTTGCCGTTTTAGAGCGAATTTGTTCCTTTGGGGGGGTATTGTAACTTTTGGCCATTTGAGAGCGAATTTGTTCCTTTGGGGGGGGTATTGCAGGTTTTGGCCGTTTGGAGGCGAATTTGTTCCTTTAGGGGGGTATTGCAAGTTTTGGCCATTGGGGAGCAAATTTGTTCCTTTGGGAGGGTATTACAACTTTTGGCTTTTTTGAGGCGAATTTGTTCCTTTGGGGGGGTATTGCAAGTTTTGGCCATTTGGAGCAAATTTGTTCCTTTGGGGGGGTGTTGCAACTTTTGGCCATTTGGGAGCAAATTTGTTCCTTTTGGGGGGTTTTGCAACTTTTTGCCATTTCAGAGTGAATTTGTTCCTTTGGGGGGGTATTGCAACTTTTGGCCATTTGAGAGCGAGTTTGGTCCTTTAGGGGGGTATTGCAACTTTTGACTATTTGTAGGCGAATTTATTCCTTTGGGGGGGTATTGCAACTTTTGGCCATTTGGGAGCAAATTTGTTCCTTTGGGGGGGTATTGCAACTTTTTTTCATTTCAGAGCGAATTTGTTCCTTTGGGGGCTATTGGAAATTTTGGCCATTTGAGAGCCAATTTGTTCCTTTGGTAGGGTATTGCAACTTTTGGCCATTTTAGAGCGAATTTGTTTCTTTGGGGGGGTGTTGCAACTTTTGGCCGTTTGGAGGCGAATTTGTTCCTTTGGGGGGGTATTGCAACTTTTGGCCATTTGGGAGCAAATTTGTTCCTTTGGGGGGGTATTGCAACTTTTTGCCATTTTAGAGCGAATTTGTTCCTTTGTGGGGGTATTGCAACATTTGGCCGTTTGGAGGCGAATTTGTTCCTTTGGGGGGGTATTGCAACATTTGGCCATTTGAGAGCGAATTTGGTCCTTTGGTGATATTGCAACTTTCGGCCATTTGGAGGCGAATTTGTCTCCCTTTGGGGGGGGTATTGCAACTTTTGGCCATTTTAGAGCGAATTTGTTTCTTTGGGGGGGTGTTGCAACTTTTGGCCGTTTGGAGGCGAATTTGTTCCTTTACGGGGGTATTGCAACTTTTGGCCATTGGGGAGCAAATTTGTTCCTTTGGGAGGGTATTACAACTTTTGGCCATTTGGAGGAGAATTTCTTCCTTTCAGGGGGTATTGCAAGTTTTGGCCATTTGGGAGCAAATTTGTTCCTTTGGGGGGGTGTTGCAACTTTTGGCCATTTGGGAGCAAATTTGTTCCTTTGGGGGGGTATTGCAACTTTTTGCCATTTCAGAGCGAATTTGTTCCTTTGGGGGGGTATTGCAACTTTTGGCCGTTTGGAGGCGAATTTGTTCCTTTGGGGGGCTATTGCAACTTTTGGCTATTTGAGAGCGAATTTGGTCCTTTAGGGGGGTATTGCAACTTTTGACCATTTGGAGGCGAATTTATTCCTTTGGGGGGGGGGTATTGCAACTTTTAGCCATATGGGAGAAAATTTGTTCCTTTGGGGGCTATTGCAACTTTTGGCCATTTTAGAGCGAATTTGTTTCTTTGGGGGGGTGATTCAACTTTTGGCCGTTTGGAGGCGAATTTGTTCCTTTAGGGGGGTATTGCAACTTTTGGGCATTTGAGAGCGAATTTGGTCCTTTGAGCGGGTATTGCAACTTTCGTCCATTTGGAGGCAAATTTGTTCCTTTGGGGGGGTTATTGCAACTTTTGGCCGTTTGGAGGGGAATTTGTTCCTTTAGGGGGGTATTGCAACTTTTGACCGTTTGGAGGCGAATTTGTTCCTTTGGGTCGGTATTGCAATTTTTGACCATTTGGGAGCAAATTTGTTCCTTTGGGGGCTATTGCAAATTTTGGCCATTTTAGAGCGAATTTGTTCCTTTTTGGGGGTATTGCAACTTTTGGCTGTTTGGAGGCGAATTTGTTTCTTTAGGGGGGTATTGCAACTTTTGGCCATTGGGGAGCAAATTTGTTCCTTTGTGGGGATATTGGAGCTTTTGGCCGTTTGGAGGCTAATTTGTTCCTTTGGGGGGGTATTGCAACTTTTGGCCATTTAAGAGCGAATTTGGTCCTTTGGGCGGGTATTGAAACTTTCGGCCATTTGGAGGCAAATTTGTTCCTTTGGGGGGGTATTGCATCTTTTGGCCGTTTGGAGGCAAATTTGTTCCTTTGGGGGGGTATTGCAACTTTTAGCCGTTTGGAGGCGAATTTGTTCCTTTGGGGGGTATTGCAACTTTCGGCCATTGGGGAGCAAATTTGTTCCTTTGGGGGCGTATTGCAACTTTCGGCCATTTGGAGGCGAATTTGTTCCTTAGGGGGGGTATTGCAAATTTTGGCCATTTGAGAGCGAATTTGGTCCTTTGGTGGGGTATTGCAACTTTTGACCATTTGGAGGCGAATTTGTTCCTTTGGGGGGGTATTACAACTTTTGGCCATTTGAGAGCAAATTTGTTCCTTTGGGGGGGTGTTGCAACTTTTGGCCGTTTGGAGGCGAATTTGTTCCTTTGGGGGGGTATTGCAACTTTTGGCCATTTGGGAGCAAATTTGTTCCTTTGGAGAGGTATTGCAACTTTTTGCCATTTTAGAGCGAATTTATTCCTTTGGGGGGGGTATTGCAACTTTTGGCCATTTGGAGGCAAATTTGTTCCTTTGGGGGAGTATTGCAACTTTTTTTCATTTCAGAGCGAATTTGTTCCTTTGGGGGCTATTGGAAATGTTGGCCATTTGAGAGCCAATTTGTTCCTTTGGTGGGGTATTGCAACTTTTGGCCATTTTAGAGCGAATTTGTTTCTTTGGGGGGGTGTTGCAACTTTTGGCCGTTTGGAGGCGAATTTGTTCCTTTGGGGGGGTATTGCAACTTTTGGCCATTTGGGAGCAAATTTGTTCCTTTGGGGGGGTATTGCAACTTTTTGCCATTTTAGAGCGAATTTGTTCCTTTGGGGGGGTATTGCAACATTTGGCCATTTGAGAGCGAATTTGGTCCTTTGGCGATATTGCAACTTTCGGCCATTTGGAGGCGAATTTGTCTCCCTTTGGGGGGGTATTGCAACTTTTGGCCATTTTAGAGCGAATTTGTTTCTTTGGGGGGGTGTTGCAACTTTTGGCCGTTTGGAGGCGAATTTGTTCCTTTACGGGGGTATTGCAACTTTTGGCCATTGGGGAGCAAATTTGTTCCTTTGGGAGGGTATTACAACTTTTGGCCATTTGGAGGAGAATTTCTTCCTTTGGGGGGGTATTGCAAGTTTTGGCCATTTGGGAGCAAATTTGTTCCTTTGGGGGGGTGTTGCAACTTTTTGCCATTTGGGAGCAAATTTGTTCCTTTGGGGGGGTATTGCAACTTTTTGCCATTTCAGAGCGAATTTGTTCCTTTGGGGGGGTATTGCAACTTTTGGCCGTTTGGAGGCGAATTTGTTCCTTTGGGGGGCTATTGCAACTTTTGGCTATTTGAGAGCGAATTTGGTCCTTTAGGGGGGTATTGCAACTTTTGACCATTTGGAGGCGAATTTATTCCTTTGGGGGGGGGATTGCAACTTTTAGCCATATGGGAGAAAATTTGTTCCTTTGGGGGCTATTGCAAATTTTGGCCATTTGAGAGCAAATTTGTTCCTTTGGCGGGGTATTGCAACTTTTGGCCATTTTAGAGCGAATTTGTTTCTTTGGGGGGGTGATTCAACTTTTGGCCGTTTGGAGGCGAATTTGTTCCTTTGGGGGGGTATTGCAACTTTTGGGCATTTGAGAGCGAATTTGGTCCTTTGAGCGGGTATTGCAACTTTCGTCCATTTGGAGGCAAATTTGTTCCTTTGGGGGGGTTATTGCAACTTTTGGCCGTTTGGAGGGGAATTTGTTCCTTTAGGGGGGTATTGCAACTTTTGACCGTTTGGAGGCGAATTTGTTCCTTTGGGTCGGTATTGCAATTTTTGACCATTTGGGAGCAAATTTGTTCCTTTGGGGGCTATTGCAAATTTTGGCCATTTTAGAGCGAATTTGTTCCTTTTTGGGGGTATTGCAACTTTTGGCTGTTTGGAGGCGAATTTGTTTCTTTAGGGGGGTATTGCAACTTTTGGCCATTGGGGAGCAAATTTGTTCCTTTGTGGGGGTATTGCAACTTTTGGCCGTTTGGAGGCTAATTTGTTCCTTTGGGGGGGTATTGCAACTTTTGGCCATTTAAGAGCGAATTTGGTCCTTTGGGCGGGTATTGAAACTTTCGGCCATTTGGAGGCAAATTTGTTCCTTTGGGGGGGTATTGCATCTTTTGGCCGTTTGGAGGCAAATTTGTTCCTTTGGGGGGTATTGCAACTTTTAGCCGTTTGGAGGCGAATTTGTTCCTTTGGGGGGGGTAATGCAACTTTCGGCCATTGGGGAGCAAATTTGTTCCTTTGGGGGCTATTGCAACTTTTGGCCGTTTGGAGGCGAATTTGTTCCTTAGGGGGGGTATTGCAAATTTTGGCCATTTGAGCGCGAATTTGGTCCTTTGGTGGGGTATTGCAACTTTTGACCATTTGGAGGCGAATTTGTTCCTTTGGGGGGGTATTACAACTTTTGGCCATTTGAGAGCAAATTTGTTCCTTTGGGGGGGTGTTGCAACTTTTGGCCGTTTGGAGGCGAATTTGTTCCTTTGGGGGGGTATTGCAACTTTTGGCCATTTGGGAGCAAATTTGTTCCTTTGGAGGGGTATTGCAACTTTTTGCCATTTTAGAGCGAATTTGTTCCTTTGGGGGGGGTATTGCAACTTTTGGCCATTTGGAGGCAAATTTGTTCCTTTGGGGGGGGTATTGCAGGTTTTGGCCGTTTGGAAGCGAATTTGTTCCTTTAGGGGGGTATTGCAACTTTTGGCCATTGGGGAGCAGATTTGTTCCATTGGGAGTGTATTACAACTTTTGACCGTTTTGAGGCGAATTTGTTCCTTTGGGGGGTATTGCAAGTTTTGGCCATTTGGGAGCAAATTTGTTCCTTTGGGGGGGGTATTGCAACTTTTGGCCATTTGGGAGCAAATTTGTTCCTTTTGGGGGGTATTGCAACTTTTTGCCATTTCAGAGCGAATTTGTTCCTTTGGGGGGGTATTGCGACTTTTGGCCATTTGAGAGCGAATTTGGTCCTTTCGGGGGGTATTGCAGCTTTTGACCATTTGGAGGCGAATTTTTTCCTTTGGGGGGGGTATTGCAACTTTTGGCCCTTTTAGAGCGAATTTGTTTCTTTGGGGGGGTATTACAACTTTTGGCCATTTGAGAGCAAATTTGTTCCTTTGGTGGGGTATTGCAACTTTTGACCATTTGGAGGCGAATTTGTTCCTTTGGGGGGGTATTACAACTTTTGGCCATTTGAGAGCAAATTTGTTCCTTTGGGGGGGTGTTGCAACTTTTGGCCGTTTGGAGGCGAATTTGTTCCTTTGGGGGGGTATTGCAACTTTTGGCCATTTGGGAGCAAATTTGTTCCTTTGGAGAGGTATTGCAACTTTTTGCCATTTTAGAGCGAATTTGTTCCTTTAGGGGGGGTATTGCAACTTTTGGCCATTTGGAGGCAAATTTGTTCCTTTGGGGGAGTATTGCAACTTTTTTTCATTTCAGAGCGAATTTGTTCCTTTGGGGGCTATTGGAAATTTTGGCCATTTGAGAGCCAATTTGTTCCTTTGGTGGGGTATTGCAACTTTTGGCCATTTTAGAGCGAATTTGTTTCTTTGGGGGGGTGTTGCAACTTTTGGCCGTTTGGAGGCGAATTTGTTCCTTTGGGGGGGTATTGCAACTTTTGGCCATTTGGGAGCAAATTTGTTCCTTTGGGGGGGTATTGCAACTTTTTGCCATTTTAGAGCGAATTTGTTCCTTTGGGGGGGTATTGCAACATTTGGCCATTTGAGAGCGAATTTGGTCCTTTGGCGATATTGCAACTTTCGGCCATTTGGAGGCGAATTTGTCTCCCTTTGGGGGGGTATTGCAACTTTTGGCCATTTTAGAGCGAATTTGTTTCTTTGGGGGGGTGTTGCAACTTTTGGCCGTTTGGAGGCGAATTTGTTCCTTTACGGGGGTATTGCAACTTTTGGCCATTGGGGAGCAAATTTGTTCCTTTGGGAGGGTATTACAACATTTGGCCATTTGGAGGAGAATTTCTTCCTTTGGGGGGGTATTGCAAGTTTTGGCCATTTGGGAGCAAATTTGTTCCTTTGGGGGGGTGTTGCAACTTTTGGCCATTTGGGAGCAAATTTGTTCCTTTGGGGGGGTATTACAACTTTTGGCCATTTGGAGGAGAATTTCTTCCTTTGGGGGGGTATTGCAACTTTTTGCCATTTCAGAGCGAATTTGTTCCTTTGGGGGGGTATTGCAACTTTTGGCCGTTTGGAGGCAAATTTGTTCCTTTGGGGGGCTATTGCAACTTTTGGCTATTTGAGAGCGAATTTGGTCCTTTAGGGGGGTATTGCAACTTTTGACCATTTGGAGGCGAATTTATTCCTTTGGGGGGGGGGGTATTGCAACTTTTAGCCATATGGGAGAAAATTTGTTCATTTGGGGGCTATTGCAAATTTTGGCCATTTGAGAGCAAATTTGTTCCTTTGGCGGGGTATTGCAACTTTTGGCCATTTTAGAGCGAATTTGTTTCTTTGGGGGGGTGATTCAACTTTTGGCCGTTTGGAGGCGAATTTGTTCCTTTGGGGGGGTATTGCAACTTTTGGGCATTTGAGAGCGAATTTGGTCCTTTGAGCGGGTATTGCAACTTTCGTCCATTTGGAGGCAAATTTGTTCCTTTGGGGGGGTTATTGCAACTTTTAGCCGTTTGGAGGCGAATTTGTTCCTTTGGGGGGGGTAATGCAACTTTCGGCCATTGGGGAGCAAATTTGTTCCTTTGGGGGCTATTGCAACTTTTGGCCGTTTGGAGGCGAATTTGTTCCTTAGGGGGGGTATTGCAAATTTTGGCCATTTGAGAGCGAATTTGGTCCTTTGGTGGGGTATTGCAACTTTTGACCATTTGGAGGCGAATTTGTTCCTTTGGGGGGGTATTACAACTTTTGGCCATTTGAGAGCAAATTTGTTCCTTTGGGGGGGTGTTGCAACTTTTGGCCGCTTGGAGGCGAATTTGTTCCTTTGGGGGGGTATTGCAAATTTTGGCCATTTGGGAGCAAATTTGTTCCTTTGGAGGGGTATTGCAACTTTTTGCCATTTTAGAGCGAATTTGTTCCTTTAGGGGGGTATTGCAACTTTTGGCCATTTGGAGGCAAATTTGTTCCTTTGGGGGGGGTATTGCAGGTTTTGGCCGTTTGGAAGCGAATTTGTTCCTTTAGGGGGGTATTGCAACTTTTGGCTATTGGGGAGCAGATTTGTTCCATTGGGAGTGTATTACAACGTTTGACCGTTTTGAGGCGAATTTGTTCCTTTGGGGGGTATTGCAAGTTTTGGCCATTTGGGAGCAAATTTGTTCCTTTGGGGGGGGGGTATTGCAACTTTTGGCCGTTTGTAGGCGAATTTGTTCCTTTGGGGGGTATTGCAACTTTTGTCCATTGGGGAGGAAATTTGTTCCTTTGGGGGGGTATTGCAACTTTTGGCCATTTGAGAGCGAATTTGGTCCTTTGGGGGGGGGTATTGCAACTTTTGACCGTTTGGAGGCGAATTTGTTCCTTTGGGTCGGTATTGCAATTTTTGTCCATTTGGGAGCAAATTTGTTCCTTTGGGGGCTATTGCAAATTTTGGCCATTTGAGAGCAAATTTGTTCCTTTTTGGGGGTATTGCAACTTTTGGCCATTGGGGAGCAAATTTGTTCCTTTGTGGGGGTATTGCAACTTTTGGCCGTTTTGAGGCGAATTTGTTCCATTGGGGGGGTATTGCAACTTTTGGCCATTTAAGAGCGAATTTGGTCCTTTGGGCGGGTATTGAAACTTTCGGCCATTTGGAGGCAAATTTGTTCCTTTGGGGGGGTATTGCAACTTTTGGCCGTTTGTAGGCGAATTTGTTCCTTTGGGGGGGTATTGCAACTTTTGGCCATTTTAGAGCGAATTTGTTTCTTTGGGGGGGTATTGCAACTTTAGGCCGTTTGGAGGCGAATTTGTTCCTTTGGGGGGTATTGCAACTTTTGGCCATTTGAGAGCGAATTTGGTTCTTTGGGCGGGTATTGCAACTTTCGGCCATTTGGAGGCAAATTTGTTCCTTTGGGGGGGGGTATTGCAGGTTTTAGCCGTTTGAAGGCGAATTTGTTCCTTTGAGGGGGTATTGCAACTTTTGGCCATTTGGGAGCAAATTTGCTTCTTTGGGGGCTATTGCAAATTTTGGCCATTTGAGAGCAAATTTGTTCCTTTGGGGGGGTATTGCAACTTTTGGCCATTTTAGAGCGAATTTGTTCCTTTGGGGGGGTATTGCAACTTTTCGCCATTTTAGAGCGAATTTGTTCCTTTGGGGGGGTGTTGCAACTTTTGGCCATTTGGGAGCAAATTTGTTCCTTTGGGGGGTATTGCAACTTTTTGCCGTTTTAGAGCGAATTTGTTCCTTTGGGGGGGTATTGTAACTTTTGGCCATTTGAGAGCGAATTTGTTCCTTTGGGGGGGGTATTGCAGGTTTTGGCCGTTTGGAGGCGAATTTGTTCCTTTAGGGGGGTATTGCAAGTTTTGGCCATTGGGGAGCAAATTTGTTCCTTTGGGAGGGTATTACAACTTTTGGCTTTTTTGAGGCGAATTTGTTCCTTTGGGGGGGTATTGCAAGTTTTGGCCATTTGGAGCAAATTTGTTCCTTTGGGGGGGTGTTGCAACTTTTGGCCATTTGGGAGCAAATTTGTTCCTTTGGGGGGGTTTTGCAACTTTTTGCCATTTCAGAGTGAATTTGTTCCTTTGGGGGGGTATTGCAACTTTTGGCCATTTGAGAGCGAGTTTGGTCCTTTAGGGGGGTATTGCAACTTTTGACTATTTGTAGGCGAATTTATTCCTTTGGGGGGGTATTGCAACTTTTGGCCATTTGGGAGCAAATTTGTTCCTTTGGGGGGGTATTGCAACTTTTTTTCATTTCAGAGCGAATTTGTTCCTTTGGGGGCTATTGGAAATTTTGGCCATTTGAGAGCCAATTTGTTCCTTTGGTAGGGTATTGCAACTTTTGGCCATTTTAGAGCGAATTTGTTTCTTTGGGGGGGTGTTGCAACTTTTGGCCGTTTGGAGGCGAATTTGTTCCTTTGGGGGGGTATTGCAACTTTTGGCCATTTGGGAGCAAATTTGTTCCTTTGGGGGGGTATTGCAACTTTTTGCCATTTTAGAGCGAATTTGTTCCTTTGTGGGGGTATTGCAACATTTGGCCGTTTGGAGGCGAATTTGTTCCTTTGGGGGGGTATTGCAACATTTGGCCATTTGAGAGCGAATTTGGTCCTTTGGTGATATTGCAACTTTCGGCCATTTGGAGGCGAATTTGTCTCCCTTTGGGGGGGGTATTGCAACTTTTGGCCATTTTAGAGCGAATTTGTTTCTTTGGGGGGGTGTTGCAACTTTTGGCCGTTTGGAGGCGAATTTGTTCCTTTACGGGGGTATTGCAACTTTTGGCCATTGGGGAGCAAATTTGTTCCTTTGGGAGGGTATTACAACTTTTGGCCATTTGGAGGAGAATTTCTTCCTTTCAGGGGGTATTGCAAGTTTTGGCCATTTGGGAGCAAATTTGTTCCTTTGGGGGGGTGTTGCAACTTTTGGCCATTTGGGAGCAAATTTGTTCCTTTGGGGGGGTATTGCAACTTTTTGCCATTTCAGAGCGAATTTGTTCCTTTGGGGGGGTATTGCAACTTTTGGCCGTTTGGAGGCGAATTTGTTCCTTTGGGGGGCTATTGCAACTTTTGGCTATTTGAGAGCGAATTTGGTCCTTTAGGGGGGTATTGCAACTTTTGACCATTTGGAGGCGAATTTATTCCTTTGGGGGGGGGGTATTGCAACTTTTAGCCATATGGGAGAAAATTTGTTCCTTTGGGGGCTATTGCAACTTTTGGCCATTTTAGAGCGAATTTGTTTCTTTGGGGGGGTGATTCAACTTTTGGCCGTTTGGAGGCGAATTTGTTCCTTTAGGGGGGTATTGCAACTTTTGGGCATTTGAGAGCGAATTTGGTCCTTTGAGCGGGTATTGCAACTTTCGTCCATTTGGAGGCAAATTTGTTCCTTTGGGGGGGTTATTGCAACTTTTGGCCGTTTGGAGGGGAATTTGTTCCTTTAGGGGGGTATTGCAACTTTTGACCGTTTGGAGGCGAATTTGTTCCTTTGGGTCGGTATTGCAATTTTTGACCATTTGGGAGCAAATTTGTTCCTTTGGGGGCTATTGCAAATTTTGGCCATTTTAGAGCGAATTTGTTCCTTTTTGGGGGTATTGCAACTTTTGGCTGTTTGGAGGCGAATTTGTTTCTTTAGGGGGGTATTGCAACTTTTGGCCATTGGGGAGCAAATTTGTTCCTTTGTGGGGATATTGGAGCTTTTGGCCGTTTGGAGGCTAATTTGTTCCTTTGGGGGGGTATTGCAACTTTTGGCCATTTAAGAGCGAATTTGGTCCTTTGGGCGGGTATTGAAACTTTCGGCCATTTGGAGGCAAATTTGTTCCTTTGGGGGGGTATTGCATCTTTTGGCCGTTTGGAGGCAAATTTGTTCCTTTGGGGGGGTATTGCAACTTTTAGCCGTTTGGAGGCGAATTTGTTCCTTTGGGGGGTATTGCAACTTTCGGCCATTGGGGAGCAAATTTGTTCCTTTGGGGGCGTATTGCAACTTTCGGCCATTTGGAGGCGAATTTGTTCCTTAGGGGGGGTATTGCAAATTTTGGCCATTTGAGAGCGAATTTGGTCCTTTGGTGGGGTATTGCAACTTTTGACCATTTGGAGGCGAATTTGTTCCTTTGGGGGGGTATTACAACTTTTGGCCATTTGAGAGCAAATTTGTTCCTTTGGGGGGGTGTTGCAACTTTTGGCCGTTTGGAGGCGAATTTGTTCCTTTGGGGGGGTATTGCAACTTTTGGCCATTTGGGAGCAAATTTGTTCCTTTGGAGAGGTATTGCAACTTTTTGCCATTTTAGAGCGAATTTATTCCTTTGGGGGGGGTATTGCAACTTTTGGCCATTTGGAGGCAAATTTGTTCCTTTGGGGGAGTATTGCAACTTTTTTTCATTTCAGAGCGAATTTGTTCCTTTGGGGGCTATTGGAAATGTTGGCCATTTGAGAGCCAATTTGTTCCTTTGGTGGGGTATTGCAACTTTTGGCCATTTTAGAGCGAATTTGTTTCTTTGGGGGGGTGTTGCAACTTTTGGCCGTTTGGAGGCGAATTTGTTCCTTTGGGGGGGTATTGCAACTTTTGGCCATTTGGGAGCAAATTTGTTCCTTTGGGGGGGTATTGCAACTTTTTGCCATTTTAGAGCGAATTTGTTCCTTTGGGGGGGTATTGCAACATTTGGCCATTTGAGAGCGAATTTGGTCCTTTGGCGATATTGCAACTTTCGGCCATTTGGAGGCGAATTTGTCTCCCTTTGGGGGGGTATTGCAACTTTTGGCCATTTTAGAGCGAATTTGTTTCTTTGGGGGGGTGTTGCAACTTTTGGCCGTTTGGAGGCGAATTTGTTCCTTTACGGGGGTATTGCAACTTTTGGCCATTGGGGAGCAAATTTGTTCCTTTGGGAGGGTATTACAACTTTTGGCCATTTGGAGGAGAATTTCTTCCTTTGGGGGGGTATTGCAAGTTTTGGTCATTTGGGAGCAAATTTGTTCCTTTGGGGGGGTGTTGCAACTTTTTGCCATTTGGGAGCAAATTTGTTCCTTTGGGGGGGTATTGCAACTTTTTGCCATTTCAGAGCGAATTTGTTCCTTTGGGGGGGTATTGCAACTTTTGGCCGTTTGGAGGCGAATTTGTTCCTTTGGGGGGCTATTGCAACTTTTGGCTATTTGAGAGCGAATTTGGTCCTTTAGGGGGGTATTGCAACTTTTGACCATTTGGAGGCGAATTTATTCCTTTGGGGGGGGGATTGCAACTTTTAGCCATATGGGAGAAAATTTGTTCCTTTGGGGGCTATTGCAAATTTTGGCCATTTGAGAGCAAATTTGTTCCTTTGGCGGGGTATTGCAACTTTTGGCCATTTTAGAGCGAATTTGTTTCTTTGGGGGGGTGATTCAACTTTTGGCCGTTTGGAGGCGAATTTGTTCCTTTGGGGGGGTATTGCAACTTTTGGGCATTTGAGAGCGAATTTGGTCCTTTGAGCGGGTATTGCAACTTTCGTCCATTTGGAGGCAAATTTGTTCCTTTGGGGGGGTTATTGCAACTTTTGGCCGTTTGGAGGGGAATTTGTTCCTTTAGGGGGGTATTGCAACTTTTGACCGTTTGGAGGCGAATTTGTTCCTTTGGGTCGGTATTGCAATTTTTGACCATTTGGGAGCAAATTTGTTCCTTTGGGGGCTATTGCAAATTTTGGCCATTTTAGAGCGAATTTGTTCCTTTTTGGGGGTATTGCAACTTTTGGCTGTTTGGAGGCGAATTTGTTTCTTTAGGGGGGTATTGCAACTTTTGGCCATTGGGGAGCAAATTTGTTCCTTTGTGGGGGTATTGCAACTTTTGGCCGTTTGGAGGCTAATTTGTTCCTTTGGGGGGGTATTGCAACTTTTGGCCATTTAAGAGCGAATTTGGTCCTTTGGGCGGGTATTGAAACTTTCGGCCATTTGGAGGCAAATTTGTTCCTTTGGGGGGGTATTGCATCTTTTGGCCGTTTGGAGGCAAATTTGTTCCTTTGGGGGGTATTGCAACTTTTAGCCGTTTGGAGGCGAATTTGTTCCTTTGGGGGGGGTAATGCAACTTTCGGCCATTGGGGAGCAAATTTGTTCCTTTGGGGGCTATTGCAACTTTTGGCCGTTTGGAGGCGAATTTGTTCCTTAGGGGGGGTATTGCAAATTTTGGCCATTTGAGCGCGAATTTGGTCCTTTGGTGGGGTATTGCAACTTTTGACCATTTGGAGGCGAATTTGTTCCTTTGGGGGGGTATTACAACTTTTGGCCATTTGAGAGCAAATTTGTTCCTTTGGGGGGGTGTTGCAACTTTTGGCCGTTTGGAGGCGAATTTGTTCCTTTGGGGGGGTATTGCAACTTTTGGCCATTTGGGAGCAAATTTGTTCCTTTGGAGGGGTATTGCAACTTTTTGCCATTTTAGAGCGAATTTGTTCCTTTGGGGGGGGTATTGCAACTTTTGGCCATTTGGAGGCAAATTTGTTCCTTTGGGGGGGGGTATTGCAGGTTTTGGCCGTTTGGAAGCGAATTTGTTCCTTTAGGGGGGTATTGCAACTTTTGGCCATTGGGGAGCAGATTTGTTCCATTGGGAGTGTATTACAACTTTTGACCGTTTTGAGGCGAATTTGTTCCTTTGGGGGGTATTGCAAGTTTTGGCCATTTGGGAGCAAATTTGTTCCTTTGGGGGGGGTATTGCAACTTTTGGCCATTTGGGAGCAAATTTGTTCCTTTTGGGGGGTATTGCAACTTTTTGCCATTTCAGAGCGAATTTGTTCCTTTGGGGGGGTATTGCGACTTTTGGCCATTTGAGAGCGAATTTGGTCCTTTCGGGGGGTATTGCAGCTTTTGACCATTTGGAGGCGAATTTTTTCCTTTGGGGGGGGTATTGCAACTTTTGGCCCTTTTAGAGCGAATTTGTTTCTTTGGGGGGGTATTGCAACTTTTGGCCAATTGGAGGCGAATTTGTTCCTTTGAGGGCGTATTGCAACTTTTGGCCATTTGGGAGCAAATTTGTTCCTTTGGGGGGGTATTGCAACTTTTGGCCGTTTTGAGGTGATTTTGTTCCTTTGGGCGGGTATTGCATCTTTCGGCCATTTGGAGTCAAATTTGTTCCTTTGGGGGGGTATTGCAATTTTTGGCCATTTGGGAACAAATTTGTTCCTTTGGGGGGTATTGCAACTTTTTGCCATTTCAGAGCGAATTTGTTGCTTCGGGGAGGTACTGAAACTTTTGGACGTTAGAAGGCGAATTTGTTCCTTTGGGGGGGTATTGCAACTTTTGGCCATTGGTGAGCAAATTTGTTCCTTTTGGGGGCTTATGCAAATTTTGGCCGTTTGAGAGCAAATTGGTCCTTTGGGGGGGTATTGCAACTTTCAGCCATTTGGTAGCAAATTTGATCCTTTGAGCGGGTATTGCAACTTTCGGCCAATTGGAGGCGAATTTGTTCCTTTAGGGGGGTATTGCAACTTTTGACCATTGGGGAGCAGATTTGTTCCTTTGGGGGGGTATTGCAACTTTTTGCCATTTCAGAGCGAATTTGTTCCTTTGGGGGGTATTGCGACTTTTGGCCGTTTGGAGGCGAATTTGTTCCTTTGGGGGGGTATTGCAACCTTTGGCCATTTTAGAGCGAATTTGTTTCTTTGGGGGGGTGTTGCAACTTTTGGCCAATTGGAGGCGAATTTGTTCCTTTGAGGGCGTATTGCAACTTTTGGCCATTTGGGAGCAAATTTGTTCCTTTGGGGGGGTATTGCAACTTTTGACCGTTTGGAGGCGAATTTGTTCCTTTGGGTCGGTATTGCAATTTTTGACCATTTGGGAGCAAATTTGTTCCTTTGGGGGCTATTGCAAATTTTGGCCATTTTAGAGCGAATTTGTTCCTTTTTGGGGGTATTGCAACTTTTGGCTGTTTGGAGGCGAATTTGTTTCTTTAGGGGGGTATTGCAACTTTTGGCCATTGGGGAGCAAATTTGTTCCTTTGTGGGGGTATTGCAACTTTTGGCCGTTTGGAGGCTAATTTGTTCCTTTGGGGGGGTATTGCAACTTTTGGCCATTTAAGAGCGAATTTGGTCCTTTGGGCGGGTATTGAAACTTTCGGCCATTTGGAGGCAAATTTGTTCCTTTGGGGGGGTATTGCATCTTTTGGCCGTTTGGAGGCAAATTTGTTCCTTTGGGGGGGTATTGCAACTTTTAGCCGTTTGGAGGCGAATTTGTTCCTTTGGGGGGGGTAATGCAACTTTCGGCCATTGGGGAGCAAATTTGTTCCTTTGGGGGCTATTGCAACTTTTGGCCGTTTGGAGGCGAATTTGTTCCTTAGGGGGGGTATTGCAAATTTTGGCCATTTGAGAGCGAATTTGGTCCTTTGGTGGGGTATTGCAACTTTTGACCATTTGGAGGCGAATTTGTTCCTTTGGGGGGGTATTACAACTTTTGGCCATTTAAGAGCAAATTTGTTCCTTTGGGGGGGTGTTGCAACTTTTGGCCGTTTGGAGGCGAATTTGTTCCTTTGGGGGGGTATTGCAACTTTTGGCCATTTGGGAGCAAATTTGTTCCTTTGGAGGGGTATTGCAACTTTTTGCCATTTTAGAGCGAATTTGTTCCTTTAGGGGGGGTATTGCAACTTTTGGCCATTTGGAGGCAAATTTGTTCCTTTGGGGGGGGTATTGCAGGTTTTGGCCGTTTGGAAGCGAATTTGTTCCTTTAGGGGGGTATTGCAACTTTTGGCCATTGGGGAGCAGATTTGTTCCATTGGGAGTGTATTACAACTTTTGACCGTTTTGAGGCGAATTTGTTCCTTTGGGGGGTATTGCAAGTTTTGGCCATTTGGGAGCAAATTTGTTCCTTTGGGGGGGGTATTGCAACTTTTGGCCATTTGGGAGCAAATTTGTTCCTTTGGGGGGGTATTGCAACTTTTTGCCATTTCAGAGCGAATTTGTTCCTTTGGGGGGTATTGCGACTTTTGGCCATTTGAGAGCGAATTTGGTCCTTTAGGGGGGTATTGCAGCTTTTGACCATTTGGAAGCGAATTTTTTCCTTTGGGGGGGGTATTGCAACTTTTGGCCATTTTAGAGCGAATTTGTTTCTTTGGGGGGGTATTGCAACTTTTGGCCAATTGGAGGCGAATTTGTTCCTTTGAGGGCGTATTGCAACTTTTGGCCATTTGGAGGCAAATTTGTTCCTTTGGTCAGGTATTGCAATTTTTGGCCATTTGGGAACAAATTTGTTCCTTTGGGGGGTATTGCAACTTTTTGCCATTTCAGAGCGAATTTGTTGCTTTGGGGAGGTATTGAAACTTTTGGACGTTAGAAGGCGAATTTGTTCCTTTGGGGGGGTATTGCAACTTTTGGCCATTGGGGAGCAAATTTGTTCCTTTCGGGGGGTATTGCAACTTTTAACCATTTGGGAGCAAATTTGTTCCTTTGGGGGCTTATGCAAATTTTGGCCGTTTGAGAGCAAATTGGTCCTTTGGGGGGGTATTGCAACTTTCAGCCATTTGGTAGCAAATTTGATCCTTTGAGCGGGTATTGCAACTTTCGGCCAATTGGAGACGAATTTGTTCCTTTAGGGGGGTATTGCAACTTTTGACCATTGGGGAGCAGATTTGTTCCATTGGGAGTGTATTACAACTTTTGACCGTTTTGAGGCGAATTTGTTCCTTTGGGGGGTATTGCAGCTTTTGACCATTTGGAGGCGAATTTGTTTCTTTGGGGGGGTGTAGCAACTTTTGGCCAATTGGAGGCGAATTTGTTCCTTTGAGGGCGTATTGCAACTTTTGGCCATTTGGGAGCAAATTTGTTCCTTTGGGGGGGGTATTGCAACTTTTGGCCGTTTGGAGGTGATTTTGGTCCTTTGGGCGGGTATTGCAACTTTCGGCCATTTGGAGGCAAATTTGTTCCTTTTGGGGGGTTATTGCAATTTTTGGCCATTTGGGAGCAAATTTGTTCCTTTGGGGGGTATTGCAACTTTTTGCCATTTCAGAGCGAATTTGTTGCTTTGGGGAGGTATTGAAACTTTTGGACGTTAGAAGGCGAATTTGTTCTTTTGGGGGGGTATTGAAACTTTTGGCCATTGGGGAGCAAATTTGTTCCTTTCGGGGGGTATTGCAACTTTTAACCATTTGGGAGCAAATTTGTTCCTTTGGGGGCTTATGCAAATTTTGGCCGTTTGAGAGCAAATTGGTCCTTTGGGGGGGTATTGCAACTTTCAGCCATTTGGTAGCAAATTTGATCCTTTGAGCGGGTATTGCAACTTTCGGCCAATTGGAGGCGAATTTGTTCCTTTGGGGGGTATTGCAAATTTGGACCATTTGAGAGCGAATTTGTTGCTTTGGTGGAGTTTTGCAACTTTCGGCCGTTTGGAGACGAATTTTTTCCTTTGGGGTGGTATTGCAAATTTTGGCCATTTGAGAGCAAATTTGTTTCTTTGGGGGGGGGGTATTGCAACTTTTTACAATTTCAGAGCGAATTTATTCCTTTGGGGGGGTGTTGCAACTTTTGGCCGTTTGGAGGCGAATTTGTTTCTTTGTGGGGGTATTGCAACTTTTGTCCATTTAAGAGCGAATTTGTTCCTTTGGGGGGGTATTGCAACTTTTGGTCATTTTAAAGTGAATTTGTTCCTTTGGGGGGTTTTGCAACTTTTCGCCGTTTGGAGGCGAATTTGTGCCTTTGGGGGGGTATTGCAACTTTTGGCCGTTTGGAGGCGAATTTGTTCCTTTGGGGGGGGGGGATTGCAAGTTTTGGTGTTTTTGAGGCGAATTTGTTCCTTTGGGGGGTTATTGCAACTTTTGGCCATTTGGGAGCAAATTTGTTCCTTTGGGGGCTATTGCAAATTTTGGCCATTTGAGAGCAAATTTGTTCCTTTGGGGGGGTATTGCAAATTTTGGCCGTTTGGAGGCAAATTTGTTTCTTTAGGGGGGTATTGCAACTTTTGGCCGTTTGGAGGCGAATTTGTTCCTTTGGGGGGGTATTGCAACTTTTGGCCGTTAGGAGGTGAATTTGTTCCTTTGGGGGGGTATTGCAACTTTTGGCCGTTTGGAGGCGAATTTGTTCCTTTGGGGGGGTATTAAAACTTTTGGCCATTTGGGAGCTAATTTGTTCTTTTGGGGGAATATTGTAACTTTTGGCAATTGGGGAGCAAATTTTTTCCTTTGTGGGAGTATTGCAAATTTTGGCCATTTGAGAGCAAATTTGTTTCTTTGGGGGGGTGTTGCAACTTTTGGCCGTTTGGAGGCGAATTTGTTTGTTTGGCGGGGTATTGCAACTTTTGACCGTTTGGAGGGCAATTTGTTCCTTTCGGTCGGTATTGCAATTTTTGGCCATTTGGGAGCAAATTTGTTCCTTTGGGGGGTATTGCAACTTTTTGCCATTTCAGAGCGAATTTGTTCCTTTGGGGGGTATTGCAACTTTTGGCCATTTGGAGGCGAATTTGGTCCTTTGAGGGGGTATTGCAACTTTTGGCCATTGGGGAGCAAATTTATTCCTTTGGGGGGGTATTGCAACTTTTGGCAGTTTGGAGGCGAATTTGGTCCTTTGAGGGGGTATTGCAACTTTTCGCCATTTGGGATCAAATTTGTTCCTTTGGGGGCTATTGCAAATTTTGGCCATTTGAGAGCGAATTTGGTCCTTTGGGCGGGTATTGCAACTTTCGGCCAATTGGAGGCAAATTTGTTCCTTTGAGGGGATATTGCAACTTTTGGCCATTTGGGAGCAAATTTGTTCCTTTTGGGGGTATTGCAACTTTTTGCCATTTCAGAGCGAATTTGTTCCTTTGGGGGGGGTATTAAAACTTTTGGCCGTTTGGAGGCGAATTTGTTTTTTTGGGGGGGTATTGCAACTTTTGGCCATTGGGGAGCAAATTTGTTCCTTTGCGGGGTATTGCAACTTTTGGCCGTTTGAGAGCGAATTTGTTCCTTTGGGGGGGATTGCAACTTTTGGTCGTTTTAAAGTGAGTTTGTTCCTTTGGGGGGGTTTTGCAACTTTTGGCATTTGGGAGCAAATTTGTTCCTTTGGGGGGGTGTTGCAACTTTTGTGCATTTGAGAGCAAATTTGTTACTTTAGGGGGGTATTGCAACTTTTTGCCATTTCAGAGCGAATTTGTTCCTTTGGGGGGGTATTGCAACTTTTGGCCGTTTGGAGGCGAATTTGTTCCTTTGGGGGGTATTGCAACTTTTGGCCTTTGGGGATCAAATTTGTTCCTTTGGGGGGGTATTGCAACTTTTGGCCGTTTGAAGGCGAATTTGTTCCTTTGGGGGGGTATTGCAATTTTTGGCCATTTGGAGGCAAATTTGTTCCTTTGGGGGGTATTGCAACTTTTGGCCATTTGGGAGCAAATTTGTTCCTTTTGGGGGTATTGCAACTTTTTGCCATTTCAGAGCGAATTTGTTCCTTTGGGGGGGTTTTGCAACTTTTGGCCGTTTGGAGGCGAATTTGTTCCTTTGGGGGAGTATTGCAACTTTTGGCCATTTGGAGGCGAATTTGTTCTTTTGGGGGGGGATTGCAAGTTCTGGTCTTTTTGAGGCGAATTTGTTCCTTTGGGGGGTTATTGCAACTTTTGGCTATTTGGAAGTGAATTTGTTCCTTTAGGGGGGGTAATGCAACTTTTGGCCATTGGGCAGCAAATTTGTTCCTTTGGGGGGATATTGCAACTTTTTGCCATTTCAGAGCGAATTTGTTGCTTTGGGGAGGTATTGAAACTTTTGGCCATTTGGGAGCAAATTTGTTCCTTTGGGGGGTATTGCAACTTTTTGCCATTTCAGAGCGAATTTGTTGCTTTGGGGAGGTATTGAAACTTTTGGACGTTAGAAGGCGAATTTGTTCTTTTGGGGGGGTATTGAAACTTTTGGCCATTGGGGAGCAAATTTGTTCCTTTCGGGGGGTATTGCAACTTTTAACCATTTGGGAGCAAATTTGTTCCTTTGGGGGCTTATGCAAATTTTGGCCGTTTGAGAGCAAATTGGTCCTTTGGGGGGGTATTGCAACTTTCAGCCATTTGGTAGCAAATTTGATCCTTTGAGCGGGTATTGCAACTTTCGGCCAATTGGAGGCGAATTTGTTCCTTTGGGGGGTATTGCAAATTTGGACCATTTGAGAGCGAATTTGTTGCTTTGGTGGAGTTTTGCAACTTTCGGCCGTTTGGAGACGAATTTTTTCCTTTGGGGTGGTATTGCAAATTTTGGCCATTTGAGAGCAAATTTGTTTCTTTGGGGGGGGGGTATTGCAACTTTTTACAATTTCAGAGCGAATTTATTCCTTTGGGGGGGTGTTGCAACTTTTGGCCGTTTGGAGGCGAATTTGTTTCTTTGTGGGGGTATTGCAACTTTTGTCCATTTAAGAGCGAATTTGTTCCTTTGGGGGGGTATTGCAACTTTTGGTCATTTTAAAGTGAATTTGTTCCTTTGGGGGGTTTTGCAACTTTTCGCCGTTTGGAGGCGAATTTGTGCCTTTGGGGGGGTATTGCAACTTTTGGCCGTTTGGAGGCGAATTTGTTCCTTTGGGGGGGGGGGGATTGCAAGTTTTGGTGTTTTTGAGGTGAATTTGTTCCTTTGAGGGGTTATTGCAACTTTTGGCCATTTGGGAGCAAATTTGTTCCTTTGGGGGCTATTGCAAATTTTGGCCATTTGAGAGCAAATTTGTTCCTTTGGGGGGGTATTGCAAATTTTGGCCGTTTGGAGGCAAATTTGTTTCTTTAGGGGGGTATTGCAACTTTTGGCCGTTTGGAGGCGAATTTGTTCCTTTGGGGGGGTATTGCAACTTTTGGCCGTTAGGAGGTGAATTTGTTCCTTTGGGGGGGTATTGCAACTTTTGGCCGTTTGGAGGCGAATTTGTTCCTTTGGGGGGGTATTAAAACTTTTGGCCATTTGGGAGCTAATTTGTTCTTTTGGGGGAATATTGTAACTTTTGGCAATTGGGGAGCAAATTTTTTCCTTTGTGGGAGTATTGCAAATTTTGGCCATTTGAGAGCAAATTTGTTTCTTTGGGGGGTATTGCAACTTTTTGCCATTTCAGAGCGAATTTGTTCCTTTGGGGGGTATTGCAACTTTTGGCCATTTGGAGGCGAATTTGGTCCTTTGAGGGGGTATTGCAACTTTTGGCCATTGGGGAGCAAATTTATTCCTTTGGGGGGGTATTGCAACTTTTGGCAGTTTGGAGGCGAATTTGGTCCTTTGAGGGGGTATTGCAACTTTTCGCCATTTGGGATCAAATTTGTTCCTTTGGGGGCTATTGCAAATTTTGGCCATTTGAGAGCGAATTTGGTCCTTTGGGCGGGTATTGCAACTTTCGGCCAATTGGAGGCAAATTTGTTCCTTTGAGGGGATATTGCAACTTTTGGCCATTTGGGAGCAAATTTGTTCCTTTTGGGGGTATTGCAACTTTTTGCCATTTCAGAGCGAATTTGTTCCTTTGGGGGGGTATTAAAACTTTTGGCCGTTTGGAGGCGAATTTGTTTTTTTGGGGGGGTATTGCAACTTTTGGCCATTGGGGAGCAAATTTGTTCCTTTGCGGGGTATTGCAACTTTTGGCCGTTTGAGAGCGAATTTGTTCCTTTGGGGGGGATTGCAACTTTTGGTCGTTTTAAAGTGAGTTTGTTCCTTTGGGGGGGTTTTGCAACTTTTGGCATTTGGGAGCAAATTTGTTCCTTTGGGGGGGTGTTGCAACTTTTGTGCATTTGAGAGCAAATTTGTTACTTTAGGGGGGTATTGCAACTTTTTGCCATTTCAGAGCGAATTTGTTCCTTTGGGGGGGTATTGCAACTTTTGGCCGTTTGGAGGCGAATTTGTTCCTTTGGGGGGTATTGCAACTTTTGGCCTTTGGGGATCAAATTTGTTCCTTTGGGGGGGTATTGCAACTTTTGGCCGTTTGAAGGCGAATTTGTTCCTTTGGGGGGGTATTGCAATTTTTGGCCATTTGGAGGCAAATTTGTTCCTTTGGGGGGTATTGCAACTTTTGGCCATTTGGGAGCAAATTTGTTCCTTTTGGGGGTATTGCAACTTTTTGCCATTTCAGAGCGAATTTGTTCCTTTGGGGGGGTTTTGCAACTTTTGGCCGTTTGGAGGCGAATTTGTTCCTTTGGGGGAGTATTGCAACTTTTGGCCATTTGGAGGCGAATTTGTTCTTTTGGGGGGGGATTGCAAGTTCTGGTCTTTTTGAGGCGAATTTGTTCCTTTGGGGGGTTATTGCAACTTTTGGCTATTTGGAAGTGAATTTGTTCCTTTAGGGGGGGTAATGCAACTTTTGGCCATTGGGCAGCAAATTTGTTCCTTTGGGGGGATATTGCAACTTTTTGCCATTTCAGAGCGAATTTGTTCCTTTGGGGGGTATTGCAACTTTAGGCCGTTTGGAGGCGAATTTGTTCCTTTGGGGGGGTATTGCAACTTTTGGCCATTTGAGAGCGAATTTGGTCCTTTAGGGGGGTATTGCAACTTTTGGCCATTTGGGAGGAAATTTGTTCCTTTGGGGGGGTATTGCAACTTTTGGCCATTTTAGAGCGAATTTGTGTCTTTGGGGGGGTGTTGCAACTTTTGGCCGTTTGAAGGCGAATTTGTTCCTTTGGGGGGGTATTGCAACTTTTGGCCATTTGGGAGCAAATTTGTTCTTTTTGGGGGCTATTGCAAATTTTGGCCATTTGAGAGCAAATTTGTTCCTTTGGGGGAGTATTGCAACTTTTGGCCATTTTAGAGCGAATTTGTGTCTTTGGGGGGGTGTTGCAACTTTTGGCCGTTTGGAGGCGAATTTGTTCCTTTGGGGGGTATTGCAACTTTTGGCCATTTGGGAGCAAATTTGTTTTTTTGGGGGGTATTGCAACTTTTTGACATTTCAGAGCGAATTTGTTCCTTTGGGGGGGTATTGCAACTTTTGGCCGTTTGGAGGCGAATTTATTCCTTTGGGGGGTATTGCAACTTTTGGCCTTTTGAGAGCGAATTTGTTCCTTTGGGGGAAGATTGCAACTTTTGGTCGTTTTAAAGTGAATTTGTTCCTTTGGGGGGGTTTTGCAAATTTTGGCCGTTTGGAGGCGAGTTTGTTCCTTTGAGGGGGTATTGCAACTTTTTGCCATTTGCAGGCGAATTTGTTCCTTTGGGGGGGATTGCAAGTTTTGGTGTTTTTGAGGCGAATTTGTTCCTTTGGGGAGTTATTGCAACTTTTGGCTATTTGGAAGTGAATTTGTTCCTTTGGGGGGGTAATGCCACTTTTGGCCATTGGGCAGCAAATTTGTTTCTTGGGGGCTATTTTAAATTTTGGCCATTTGAGATCAAATTTGTTCCTTTGGGGGGTATTGCAACTTTTTTCCATTTCAGAGCGAATTTGTTCCTTTGGGGAGGTATTGCAACTTTTGGCCGTTTGGAGGCGAATTTGTTCGTTTGGGGGGGTATTGCAACTTTTGGCCATTTGGGAGCAAATTTGTTCCTTTCGGGGGGTATTGCAACTTTTGGCCATTTTAGAGCGAATTTGTTCCTTTGGGGGGTATTGCAACTTTTGGCCGTTTGGAGGCGAATTTGTTCATTTGAGGGGGTATTGCAACTTTTGGCCATTTGGGAGCAAATTTGTTCCTTTTGGGGGTATTGCAACTTTTTGCCATTTCAGAGCGAATTTGTTCCTTTGGGGGGGTATTGAAACTTTTGGCCGTTTGGAGGCGAATTTGTTCCTTTGGGGGGTATTGCAACTTTTGGCCTTTGGGGAGCAAATTTGTTCCTTTCGGGGGGTATTGCAACTTTTGGCCGTTTGGAGGCGAATTTGTTCCTTTGGGGAGGTATTCCACCTTTTGGCCATTTGAGAGCGAATTTGTTCCTTTGGGGGGGTATTGCAACTTTTGGTCGTTTTAAAGTGAATTTGTTCCTTTGGGGGGGTTTTGCAACTTTTGGCCGTTTAAAGGCGAATTTATTTCTTTGGGGGGGTATTGCAACTTTTGGCCGTTTGGAGGCGAATGTGTTCCTTTTGGGGGGTATTGCAACTTTTGGCCATTGGGGAGCAAATTTATTCCTTTGGGGGGGTATTGCAACTTTTGGCAGTTTGGAGGCGAATTTGGTCCTTTGAGGGGGTATTGCAACTTTTCGCCATTTGGGATCAAATTTGTTCCTTTGGGGGCTATTGCAAATTTTGGCCATTTGAGAGCGAATTTGGTCCTTTGGGCGGGTATTGCAACTTTCGGCCAATTGGAGGCAAATTTGTTCCTTTGAGGGGATATTGCAACTTTTGGCCATTTGGGAGCAAATTTGTTCCTTTTGGGGGTATTGCAACTTTTTGCCATTTCAGAGCGAATTTGTTCCTTTGGGGGGGTATTAAAACCTTTGGCCGTTTGGAGGCGAATTTGTTTTTTTGGGGGGGTATTGCAACTTTTGGCCATTGGGGAGCAAATTTGTTCCTTTGCGGGGTATTGCAACTTTTGGCCGTTTGAGAACGAATTTGTTCCTTTGGGGGGGATTGCAACTTTTGGTCGTTTTAAAGTGAGTTTGTTCCTTTGGGGGGGTTTTGCAACTTTTGGCATTTGGGAGCAAATTTGTTCCTTTGGGGGGGTGTTGCAACTTTTGTGCATTTGAGAGCAAATTTGTTACTTTAGGGGGGTATTGCAACTTTTTGCCATTTCAGAGCGAATTTGTTCCTTTGGGGGGGTATTGCAACTTTTGGCCGTTTGGAGGCGAATTTGTTCCTTTGGGGGGTATTGCAACTTTTGGCCTTTGGGGATCAAATTTGTTCCTTTGGGGGGGTATTGCAACTTTTGGCCGTTTGAAGGCGAATTTGTTCCTTTGGGGGGGTATTGCAATTTTTGGCCATTTGGAGGCAAATTTGTTCCTTTGGGGGGTATTGCAACTTTTGGCCATTTGGGAGCAAATTTGTTCCTTTTGGGGGTATTGACACTTTTTGCCAATTCAGAGCGAATTTGTTCCTTTGGGGGGGGTATTGCAACTTTTGGTCGTTTTAAAGTGAATTTGTTTCTTTGGGGGGGTTTTGCAACTTTTGGCCGTTTGGAGGCGAATTTGTTCCTTTGGGGGAGTATTGCAACTTTTGGCCGTTTGGAGGCGAATTTGTTCTTTTGGGGGGGATTGCAAGTTCTGGTCTTTTTGAGGCGAATTTGTTCCTTTGGGGGGTTATTGCAACTTTTGGCTATTTGGAAGTGAATTTGTTCCTTTAGGGGGGGTAATGCAACTTTTGGCCATTGGGCAGCAAATTTGTTCCTTTGGGGGGATATTGCAACTTTTGGCCGTTTGGAGGCGAATTTGTTCATTTGAGGGGGTATTGCAACTTTTGGCCATTTGGGAGCAAATTTGTTCCTTTTGGGGGTATTGCAACTTCTTGCCATTTCAGAGCGAATTTGTTCCTTTGGGGGGGTATTGAAACTTTTGGCCGTTTGGAGGCGAATTTGTTCCTTTGGGGGGTATTGCAACTTTTGGCCTTTGGGGAGCAAATTTGTTCCTTTCGGGGGGTATTGCAACTTTTGGCTGTTTGGAGGCGAATTTGTTCCTTTGGGGGCGTATTGCACCTTTTGGCCATTTGAGAGCGAATTTGTTCCTTTGGGGGGGTATTGCAACTTTTGGTCGTTTTAAAGTGAATTTGTTCCTTTGGGGGGGTTTTGCAACTTTTGGCCGTTTGGAGGCGAATGTGTTCCTTTTGGGGGGTATTGCAACTTTTGGCCATTGGGGAGCAAATTTATTCCTTTGGGGGGGTATTGCAACTTTTGGCAGTTTGGAGGCGAATTTGGTCCTTTGAGGGGGTATTGCAACTTTTCGCCATTTGGGATCAAATTTGTTCCTTTGGGGGCTATTGCAAATTTTGGCCATTTGAGAGCGAATTTGGTCCTTTGGGCGGGTATTGCAACTTTCGGCCAATTGGAGGCAAATTTGTTCCTTTGAGGGGATATTGCAACTTTTGGCCATTTGGGAGCAAATTTGTTCCTTTTGGGGGTATTGCAACTTTTTGCCATTTCAGAGCGAATTTGTTCGTTTGGGGGGGTATTAAAACTTTTGGCCGTTTGGAGGCGAATTTGTTTTTTTGGGGGGGTATTGCAACTTTTGGCCTTTGGGGAGCAAATTTGTTCCTTTGCGGGGTATTGCAACTTTTGGCCGTTTGGAGGCGAATTTGTTCCTTTGGGGGGGTATTGCAACTTTTGGCCATTTGAGAGCGAATTTGTGTCTTTGGGGGGGTGTTGCAACTTTTGGCCGTTCGGAGGCGAATTTGTTCCTTTGGGGGGTATTGCAACTTTTGGCCATTTGGGAGCAAATTTGTTTTTTTGGGGGGTATTGCAACTTTTTGACATTTCAGAGCGAATTTGTTCCTTTGGGGGGGTATTGCAACTTTTGGCCGTTTGGAGGCGAATTTATTCCTTTGGGGGGGTATTGCAACTTTTGGCCTTTTGAGAGCAAATTTGTTCCTTTGGGGGGGTATTGCAACTTTTGGCCATTGGGCAGCAAATTTGTTCCTTTGGGGGGGTATTGCAACTTTTTGCCATTTTAGAGCGAATTTGTTCCTTTGGGGGGTATTGCAACTTTTGGCCGTTTGGATGCGAATTTGTTCCTTTGGGGGGGTATTGCAACATTTGGCCATTTGAGAGCGAATTTGGTCCTTTGGGGGGGTATTGCAACTTTTGGCCATTTTAGAGCGAATTTGTTCCTTTGGGGGGTGTTGCAACTTTTGGCTGTTTGGAGGCGAATTTGTTCCTTTGGGGGGGTATTGCAACTTTTGGCCGTTTCGAGACGAATTTGTTCCTTTGGGGGAAGTATTGCAACTTTTGGCCATTTGAGAGCGAAATTGGTCCTTTGGGGGGGTATTGAAACGTTCAACCATTTGGTAGCAAATTTGGTCCTTTGAGCGGGTATTGCAACTTTCGGCCGTTTGGAGGCGAATTTGTTCCTTTGGGGGGGTATTGTAAATTTGGACCATTTGAGAGCGAATTTGTTGCTTTGGTGGGGTTTTGCAACTTTCGGCCGTTTGGACGCGAATTTGTTCCTTTGGGGGGGTATTAAAACTTTTGGCCATTTGGGAGAAAATTTGTTCTTTTGGGGGGGTATTGCAACTTTTGGCAATTGGGGAGCAAATTTTTTCCATTGGGGGAGTATTGCAAATTTTGACCATTTGAGAGCAAATTTGTTTTTTTTGGGGGGGTATTGCAACTTTTAACAATTTCAGAGCGAATTTATTCCTTTGGGGAGGTGTTGCAACTTTTGACCGTTTGGAGGCGAATTTGTTCCTTTGGGGGAGTATTGCAACTTTTAACAATTTCAGAGCGAATTTATTCCTTTGGGGAGGTGTTGCAACTTTTGGCCGTTTGGAGGCGAATTTGTTCCTTTGGGGGGGTATTGCAACTTTTGGCCATTTGAGAGCGAATTTGGTCCTTTGGGGGGGTATTGCAACTTTTGACCGTTTGGAGACGAATTTGTTCCTTTGGGGGGGTATTGCAACTTTTGGCCATTTGGGAGCAAATTTGTTCCTTTGGGGGCTATTGCAAATTTTGGCCATTTGAGAGCAAATTTGTTCCTTTGTTGGGGTATTGCAACTTTTGGCCGTTTGGAGGCAAATTTGTTCCTTTAGGGGGGTATTGCAACTTTTATCAATTTGAGAGCGAATTTGTTCCTTTGGGGAGGTATTGCAACTTTCGGCCATTTGGAGGCAAATTTGTTCCTTTGGGGGGGGGGTATTGCAACTTTTGGCCAATTGGGAGCAAATTTTTTCCTTTGGGGGGTATTGCAACTTTTTGCCATTTCAGAGCGAATTTGTTCCTTTGGGGGGGTATTGCAACTTTTGTCCGTTTGGAGGCGAATTTATTCCTTTGGGGGGGTATTGCAACTTTTGGCCATTGGGCAGCAAATTTGTTCCTTTGGGGGGTATTGCAACTTTTTGCCATTTTAGAGCGAATTTGTTCCTTTGGGGGGTATTGCAACTTTTGGCCGTTTGTAGGCGAATTTGTTCCTTTGGGGGGGGTATTAAAACTTTTGGCCATTTGGGAGAAAATTTGTTCTTTTGGGGGGGTATTGCAACTTTTGGCAATTGGGGAGCAAATTTTTTCCATTGGGGGAGTATTGCAAATTTTGACCATTTGAGAGCAAATTTGTTTTTTTGGGGGGGGTATTGCAACTTTTAACAATTTCAGAGCGAATTTATTCCTTTGGGGAGGTGTTGCAACTTTTGACCGTTTGGAGGCGAATTTGTTCCTTTGGGGGAGTATTGCAACTTTTAACAATTTCAGAGCGAATTTATTCCTTTGGGGAGGTGTTGCAACTTTTGGCCGTTTGGAGGCGAATTTGTTCCTTTGGGGGGGTATTGCAACTTTTGGCCATTTGAGAGCGAATTTGGTCCTTTGGGGGGGTATTGCAACTTTTGACCGTTTGGAGGCGAATTTGTTCCTTTGGGGGGGTATTGCAACTTTTGGCCATTTGGGAGCAAATTTGTTCCTTTGGGGGCTATTGCAAATTTTGGCCATTTGAGAGCAAATTTGTTCCTTTGTTGGGGTATTGCAACTTTTGGCCGTTTGGAGGCAAATTTGTTCCTTTAGGGGGGTATTGCAACTTTTATCAATTTGAGAGCGAATTTGTTCCTTTGGGGAGGTATTGCAACTTTTGGCCATTTGGAGGCAAATTTGTTCCTTTGGGGGGGGTATTGCAACTTTTGGCCAATTGGGAGCAAATTTTTTCCTTTGGGGGGTATTGCAACTTTTTGCCATTTCAGAGCGAATTTGTTCCTTTGGGGGGGTATTGCAACTTTTGTCCGTTTGGAGGCGAATTTGTTCCTTTGGGGGGGTATTGCAACTTTTGGCCATTGGGCAGCAAATTTGTTCCTTTGGGGGGGTATTGCAACTTTTTGCCATTTTAGAGCGAATTTGTTCCTTTGGGGGGTATTGCAACTTTTGGCCGTTTGTAGGCGAATTTGTTCCTTTGGGGGGGTATTGCATCTTTTGGCCGTTTGGAGGCAAATTTGTTCCTTTGGGGGGGTATTGCAACTTTTGGCCGTTTGGAGGCGAATTTGTTCCTTTGGGGGTTGGTATTGCAACTTTTGGCCATCGGGGAGCAAATTTGTTCCTTTGGGGGCGTATTGCAACTTTTGGCCGTTTGGAGGCGAATTTGTTCCTTAGGGGGGGTATTGCAACTTTTGGCCATTTGGAGGCGAATTTAATCCTTTGGGGGGGTATTGCAACTTTTGGCCATTTGAGAGCGAATTTGGTCCTTTGGTGGGGTATTGCAACTTTTGACCATTTGGAGGCGAATTTGTTCCTTTGGGGGGGTATTGCAACTTTTGGCCATTTGAGAGCAAATTTGTTCCTTTGGGGGGGTGTTGCAACTTTTGGCCGTTTGGAGGCGAATTTGTCCCTTTGGGGGGGTATTGCAACTTTTGGCCATTTGGGAGCAAATTTGTTCTTTTGGAGGGGTATTGCAACTTTTTGCCATTTTAGAGCGAATTTGTTCCTTTGGGGGGGTATTGCAACTTTTGGCCATTTGGGAGCAAATTTGTTCCTTTGGAGGGGTATTGCAACTTTTTGCCATTTTAGAGCGAATTTGTTCCTTTGGGGGGGGTATTGCAACTTTTGGCCATTTGAGAGCGAATTTGGTCCTTTGTCCGGGTATTGCAACTTTCGGCCATTTGAAAGGCAAATTTGTTCCTTTGGGGGGGTTATTGCAGGTTTTGGCCGTTTGGAAGCGAATTTGTTCCTTTAGGGGGGTATTGCAACTTTTGGCCATTGGGGGGCAAATTTGTTCCTTTGGGGGGGTGTTGCAACTTTTGGCCATTTGGGAGCAAATTTGTTCCTTTGGGGGGGTATTGCAACTTTTTGCCATTTCAGAGCGTATTTGTTCCTTTGGGGGGTATTGCGACTTTTTGCCGTTTGGAGGCGAATTTGTTCCTTTGGGGGGGTATTGCAACTTTTGACCATTTGGAGGCAAATTTATTCCTTTGGGGGGGGGTATTGCAACTTTTGGCCTTTTTAGAGCGAATTTGTTTCTTTGGGGGGGTGTTGCAACTTTTGGCCAATTGGAGGCGAATTTGTTCCTTTGGGGGGTATTGCAACTTTTGGCTATTTGGGAGCAAATTTGTTCCTTTGGGCGGGTATTGCAACTTTTTGCCATTTCAGAGCGAATTTGTTCCTTTGGGGGCTATTGCAACTTTTGGCCATTTGAGAGCAAATTTGTTCCTTTGGTGGGGTATTGCAACTTTTGGCCATTTTAGAGCGAATTTGTTTCTTTGGGGGGGTGTTGCAACTTTTGGCCGTTTGGAGGCGAATTTGTTCCTTTGAGGGCGTATTGCAACTTTTGGCCATTTGGGAGCAAATTTGTTCCTTTGGGGGCTATTGCAAATTTTGGCCATTTGAGAGCAAATTTGTTCCTTTGGGGGGGTATTGCAACTTTTGGCCGTTTGGAGGTGATTTTGGTCCTTTGGGCGGGTATTGCAACTTTCGGCCATTTGGAGGCAAATTTGTTCCTTTGGGGGGGTATTGCAATTTTTGGCCATTTGGGAGCAAATTTGTTCCTTTGGGGGGTATTGCAACTTTTTGCCATTTCAGAGCGAATTTGTTGCTTTGGGGAGGTATTGAAACTTTTGGATGTTAGAAGGCGAATTTGTTCCTTTGGGGGGGTATTAAAACTTTTGGCCATTTGGGAGCAAATTTGTTCTTTTGGGGGGGTTATTGCAACTTTTGGCAATTAAGGAGCATATTTTTTCCTTTGGGGGAGTATTGCAAATTTTGGCCATTTGAGAGCAAATTTGTTTCTTTGGGTGGTATTGCAACTTTTGACCGTTTGGAGGCGAATTTGTTCCTTTTTGTCGGTATTGCAATTTTTGGCCATCTGGGAGAAAATTTGTTCCTTTGGGGGGGTATTGCAACTTTTGGCTGTTTGGAGGCGAATTTGTTCCTTTGGGGGGGTATTGCAACTCTTGGCCATTGGGCAGCAAATTTGTTTCTTGGGGGCTATTGCAAATTTTGGCCATTTGAGAGCAAATTTGTTCCTTTGGGGGGGGGTTTCCAACTTTTTGCCATTTCAGAGTGAATTTGGTCCTTTGGGCGGGTATTGCAACTTTTGACCGTTTGGAGGAGAATTTGTTCCTTTGGGTCGGTATTGCAATTTTTGGCCATTTGGGAGCAAAGTTGTTCATTTGGGGGGGGTATTGCAACTTTTGGCCGTTTGGAGGCGAATTTGTTCCTTTGGGGGGGTATTGCAACTTTTGGCCATTGGGGAGCAAATTTGTTCCTTTGGGGGGTATTACAACTTTTGGCCGTTTGGAGGCGAATATTTGTTCCTTTGGGGGGGTATTGCAAGTTTTGGCCATTTGGGAGCAAATTTGTTCCTTTGGGGGGGTATTGCAACTTTTGTCCATTTTTAGAGCAAATTTGTTCCTTTGGGGGGGTATTGCGACTTTTTGCCATTTCAGAGCGAATTTGTTCCTTTGGGGGGTATTGCAACTTTTGGCCGTTTGGAGGCGAATTTGTTCCTTTGGGGGGGTATTGCAACTCTTGGCCATTGGGCAGCAAATTTGTTTCTTGGGGGCTATTGCAAATTTTGGCCATTTGAGAGCAAATTTGTTCCTTTGGGGGGGTTTTCCAACTTTTTGCCATTTCAGAGCGAATTTGGTCCTTTGGGCGGGTATTGCAATTTTTGACCGTTTGGAGGAGAATTTGTTCCTTTGGGTCGGTATTGCAATTTTTGGCCATTTGGGAGCAAATTTGTTCCTTTGGGGGGGTATTGCAACTTTTGGCCGTTTGGAGGCGAATTTGTTCCTTTATTATTATTATTATTATTATTTATTATTATAGCGCCATTTATTCCATGGCGCTTTACAAGTGAAAGAGGGTATACGTACAACAATCATTAACAGTACAAGACAGACTGGTATAGGAGGAGAGAGGACCCTGCCCGCGAGGGCTCACAGTCTACTGGGAATGGGTGATGGTACAATAGGTGAGGACAGAGCTGGTTGCGCAGTGGTCTACTGGGCTGAGGGCTATTGTAGGATGTAGGCTTGTTGGAAGACGTGGGTCTTGAGGTTCCTCTTGAAGCTTTCCACGGTAGTGGAGAGTCTGATGTGCTGAGGTAGAGCGTTCCAGAGTATGGGGGATGCACGGGAGAAATCTTGTACACGATTGTGGGAAGATGAGATAAGAGAGGAGCAGAGAAGGAGATCTTGTGAGGATCTAAGGTTGCGTGCAGGTAGGTACTGGGAGACTAGGTTTGGGGGGGTTTTGCAACTTTTGGCCATTGGGGAGCAAATTTGTTCCTTTGGGGGGGTATTACAACTTTTGGCCGTTTGGAGGCGAATATTTGTTCCTTTGGGGGGGTATTGCAAGTTTTGGCCATTTGGGAGCAAATTTGTTCCTTTGGGGGGGTATTGCAACTTTTGGCCATTTTTAGAGCAAATTTGTTCCTTTGGGGGGGTATTGCGACTTTTTGCCATTTCAGAGCAAATTTGTTCCTTTGGGGGGGTATTACAACTTTTGGCCGTTTGGAGGCGAATATTTGTTCCTTTGGGGGGGGTATTGCAAGTTTTGGCCATTTGAGAGCGAATTTGGTCCTTTGGGGGGGTATTGCAACTTTTGACCATTTGGATGCAAATTTGTTCCTTTGTGGGGGTATTGCAACTTTTGGCCGTTTGGAGGCGATTTTTTTCCTTTGGGGGGGTATTGCAACTTTTGGCCATTGGGGAGCAAATTTGTTCCTTTGGGGGGATATTGCAACTTTTGGCCATTGGGGAGCAAATTTGTTCCTTTGGGGGGATATTGCAACTTTTGGCCATTTGAGAGCGAATTTGGTCCTTTGGGGGAGTATTGCAACTTTTGACCGTTTGGAGGCGAATTTGTTCCTTTGGGGGGGTATTGCAACTTTTGGCCATTTGGGAGCAAATTTGTTCCTTTGGGGGCTATTGCAAATTTTGGCCATTTGAGAGCAAATTTGTTCCTTTGGGGGGGTATTGAAACTTTTGGCCGTTTGGAGGCGAATTTGTTCCTTTAGGGGGGAATTGCAACTTTTGGCCATTTGAGAGCGAATTTTTCCTTTGGGCGGGTAAGGCAACTTTCGGCCATTTGGAGGCAAATTTGTTCCTTTGGGGGGGTATTGCAACTTTTGGCCGTTTGGAGGCGAATTTGTTCCTTTCGGGGGGTATTGCAACTTTTGGCCATTGGGGAGCAAATTTGTTCCTTTGGGGGGGTATTACAACTTTTGGCCGTTTAGAGGTGAATTTGTTCTTTTGGGGGGGTATTGCAAGTTTTGGCCATTTGGGAGCAAATTTGTTCCTTTGGGGGGGTGTTGCAACTTTTGGCCATTTGGGAGCAAATTTTTTCCTTTGGAGGTATTGCAACTTTTTGCCATTTCAGAGCGAATTTGTTCTTTTGGGGGGGTATTGCAACTTTTGTCCGTTTGGAGGCAAATTTGTTCCTTTTGGGGGGTATTGCAACTTTTGGCCATTGGGCAGCAAATTTGTTCCTTTGGGGGGGTATTGCAACTTTTTGCCATTTTAGAGCGAATTTGTTCCTTTGGGGGGTATTACAACTTTTGGCCGTTTGGAGGCGAATTTGTTCCTTTGGGGGGGTATTGCAACATTTGGCCATTTGAGAGCGAATTTGGTCCTTTGGGGGGGTATTGCAACTTTTGGCCATTTTAGAGCGAATTTGTTCCTTTGGGGGGTGTTGCAACTTTTGGCTGTTTGGAGGCGAATTTGTTCCTTTGGGGGGGTATTGCAACTTTTGGCCGTTTCGAGACGAATTTGTTCCTTTGGGGGAAGTATTGCAACTTTTGGCCATTTGAGAGCGAAATTGGTCCTTTGGGGGGGTATTGAAACTTTCAACCATTTGGTAGCAAATTTGGTCCTTTGAGCGGGTATTGCAACTTTCGGCCGTTTGGAGGCGAATTTGTTCCTTTGGGGGGGTATTGTAAATTTGGACCATTTGAGAGCGAATTTGTTGCTTTGGTGGGGTTTTGCAACTTTCGGCCGTTTGGACGCGAATTTGTTCCTTTGGGGGGGTATTAAAACTTTTGGCCATTTGGGAGAAAATTTGTTCTTTTGGGGGGGTATTGCAACTTTTGGCAATTGGGGAGCAAATTTTTTCCATTGGGGGAGTATTGCAAATTTTGACCATTTGAGAGCAAATTTGTTTTTTTTGGGGGGGTATTGCAACTTTTAACAATTTCAGAGCGAATTTATTCCTTTGGGGAGGTGTTGCAACTTTTGACCGTTTGGAGGCGAATTTGTTCCTTTGGGGGAGTATTGCAACTTTTAACAATTTCAGAGCGAATTTATTCCTTTGGGGAGGTGTTGCAACTTTTGGCCGTTTGGAGGCGAATTTGTTCCTTTGGGGGGGTATTGCAACTTTTGGCCATTTGAGAGCGAATTTGGTCCTTTGGGGGGGTATTGCAACTTTTGACCGTTTGGAGGCGAATTTGTTCCTTTGGGGGGGTATTGCAACTTTTGGCCATTTGGGAGCAAATTTGTTCCTTTGGGGGCTATTGCAAATTTTGGCCATTTGAGAGCAAATTTGTTCCTTTGTTGGGGTATTGCAACTTTTGGCCGTTTGGAGGCAAATTTGTTCCTTTAGGGGGGTATTGCAACTTTTATCAATTTGAGAGCGAATTTGTTCCTTTGGGGAGGTATTGCAACTTTCGGCCATTTGGAGGCAAATTTGTTCCTTTGGGGGGGTATTGCAACTTTTGGCCAATTGGGAGCAAATTTTTTCCTTTGGGGGGTATTGCAACTTTTTACCATTTCAGAGCGAATTTGTTCCTTTGGGGGGGGTATTGCAACTTTTGTCCGTTTGGAGGCGAATTTGTTCCTTTGGGGGGGTATTGCAACTTTTGGCCATTGGGCAGCAAATTTGTTCCTTTGGGGGGGTATTGCAACTTTTTGCCATTTTAGAGCGAATTTGTTCCTTTGGGGGGTATTGCAACTTTTGGCCGTTTGTAGGCGAATTTGTTCCTTTGGGGGGGTATTAAAACTTTTGGCCATTTGGGAGAAAATTTGTTCTTTTGGGGGGGTATTGCAACTTTTGGCAATTGGGGAGCAAATTTTTTCCATTGGGGGAGTATTGCAAATTTTGACCATTTGAGAGCAAATTTGTTTTTTTTGGGGGGGTATTGCAACTTTTAACAATTTCAGAGCGAATTTATTCCTTTGGGGAGGTGTTGCAACTTTTGACCGTTTGGAGGCGAATTTGTTCCTTTGGGGGAGTATTGCAACTTTTAACAATTTCAGAGCGAATTTATTCCTTTGGGGAGGTGTTGCAACTTTTGGCCGTTTGGAGGCGAATTTGTTCCTTTGGGGGGGTATTGCAACTTTTGGCCATTTGAGAGCGAATTTGGTCCTTTGGGGGGTATTGCAACTTTTGACCGTTTGGAGGCGAATTTGTTCCTTTGGGGGGGTATTGCAACTTTTGGCCATTTGGGAGCAAATTTGTTCCTTTGGGGGCTATTGCAAATTTTGGCCATTTGAGAGCAAATTTGTTCCTTTGTTGGGGTATTGCAACTTTTGGCCGTTTGGAGGCAAATTTGTTCCTTTAGGGGGGTATTGCAACTTTTATCAATTTGAGAGCGAATTTGTTCCTTTGGGGAGGTATTGCAACTTTCGGCCATTTGGAGGCAAATTTGTTCCTTTGGGGGGGGTATTGCAACTTTTGGCCAATTGGGAGCAAATTTTTTCCTTTGGGGGGTATTGCAACTTTTTGCCATTTCAGAGCGAATTTGTTCCTTTGGGGGGGTATTGCAACTTTTGTCCGTTTGGAGGCGAATTTGTTCCTTTGGGGGGGTATTGCAACTTTTGGCCATTGGGCAGCAAATTTGTTCCTTTGGGGGGGTATTGCAACTTTTTGCCATTTTAGAGCGAATTTGTTCCTTTGGGGGGTATTGCAACTTTTGGCCGTTTGTAGGCGAATTTGTTCCTTTGGGGGGGTATTGCATCTTTTGGCCGTTTGGAGGCAAATTTGTTCCTTTGGGGGGGTATTGCAACTTTTGGCCGTTTGGAGGCGAATTTGTTCCTTTGGGGGTTGGTATTGCAACTTTTGGCCATCGGGGAGCAAATTTGTTCCTTTGGGGGCGTATTGCAACTTTTGGCCGTTTGGAGGCGAATTTGTTCCTTGGGGGGGTATTGCAACTTTTGGCCGTTTGGAGGCGAATTTAATCCTTTGGGGGGGTATTGCAACTTTTGGCCATTTGAGAGCGAATTTGGTCCTTTGGTGGGGTATTGCAACTTTTGACCATTTGGAGGCGAATTTGTTCCTTTGGGGGGGTATTGCAACTTTTGGCCATTTGAGAGCAAATTTGTTCCTTTGGGGGGGTGTTGCAACTTTTGGCCGTTTGGAGGCGAATTTGTTCCTTTGGGGGGGTATTGCAACTTTTGGCCATTTGGGAGCAAATTTGTTCCTTTGGAGGGGTATTGCAACTTTTTGCCATTTTAGAGCGAATTTGTTCCTTTGGGGGGGTATTGCAACTTTTGGCCATTTGGGAGCAAATTTGTTCCTTTGGAGGGGTATTGCAACTTTTTGCCATTTTAGAGCGAATTTGTTCCTTTGGGGGGGGTATTGCAACTTTTGGCCATTTGAGAGCGAATTTGGTCCTTTGTGCGGGTATTGCAACTTTCGGCCATTTGAAAGGCAAATTTGTTCCTTTGGGGGGGTTATTGCAGGTTTTGGCCGTTTGGAAGCGAATTTGTTCCTTTAGGGGGGTATTGCAACTTTTGGCCATTGGGGGGCAAATTTGTTCCTTTGGGGGGGTGTTGCAACTTTTGGCCATTTGGGAGCAAATTTGTTCCTTTGGGGGGGTATTGCAACTTTTTGCCATTTCAGAGCGTATTTGTTCCTTTGGGGGGTATTGCGACTTTTGGCCGTTTGGAGGCGAATTTGTTCCTTTGGGGGGGTATTGCAACTTTTGACCATTTGGAGGCGAATTTATTCCTTTGGGGGGGTATTGCAACTTTTGGCCTTTTTAGAGCGAATTTGTTTCTTTGGGGGGGTGTTGCAACTTTTGGCCAATTGGAGGCGAATTTGTTCCTTTGGGGGGTATTGCAACTTTTGGCTATTTGGGAGCAAATTTGTTCCTTTGGGCGGGTATTGCAACTTTTTGCCATTTCAGAGCGAATTTGTTCCTTTGGGGGCTATTGCAACTTTTGGCCATTTGAGAGCAAATTTGTTCCTTTGGTGGGGTATTGCAACTTTTGGCCATTTTAGAGCGAATTTGTTTCTTTGGGGGGGTGTTGCAACTTTTGGCCGTTTGGAGGCGAATTTGTTCCTTTGAGGGCGTATTGCAACTTTTGGCCATTTGGGAGCAAATTTGTTCCTTTGGGGGCTATTGCAAATTTTGGCCATTTGAGAGCAAATTTGTTCCTTTGGGGGGGTATTGCAACTTTTGGCCGTTTGGAGGTGATTTTGGTCCTTTGGGCGGGTATTGCAACTTTCGGCCATTTGGAGGCAAATTTGTTCCTTTGGGGGGGTATTGCAACTTTTGGCCAATTGGGAGCAAATTTTTTCCTTTGGGGGGTATTGCAACTTTTTACCATTTCAGAGCGAATTTGTTCCTTTGGGGGGGGTATTGCAACTTTTGTCCGTTTGGAGGCGAATTTGTTCCTTTGGGGGGGTATTGCAACTTTTGGCCATTGGGCAGCAAATTTGTTCCTTTGGGGGGGTATTGCAACTTTTTGCCATTTTAGAGCGAATTTGTTCCTTTGGGGGGTATTGCAACTTTTGGCCGTTTGTAGGCGAATTTGTTCCTTTGGGGGGGTATTAAAACTTTTGGCCATTTGGGAGAAAATTTGTTCTTTTGGGGGGGTATTGCAACTTTTGGCAATTGGGGAGCAAATTTTTTCCATTGGGGGAGTATTGCAAATTTTGACCATTTGAGAGCAAATTTGTTTTTTTTGGGGGGGTATTGCAACTTTTAACAATTTCAGAGCGAATTTATTCCTTTGGGGAGGTGTTGCAACTTTTGACCGTTTGGAGGCGAATTTGTTCCTTTGGGGGAGTATTGCAACTTTTAACAATTTCAGAGCGAATTTATTCCTTTGGGGAGGTGTTGCAACTTTTGGCCGTTTGGAGGCGAATTTGTTCCTTTGGGGGGGTATTGCAACTTTTGGCCATTTGAGAGCGAATTTGGTCCTTTGGGGGGTATTGCAACTTTTGACCGTTTGGAGGCGAATTTGTTCCTTTGGGGGGGTATTGCAACTTTTGGCCATTTGGGAGCAAATTTGTTCCTTTGGGGGCTATTGCAAATTTTGGCCATTTGAGAGCAAATTTGTTCCTTTGGGGGGGTATTGCAACTTTTGGCCGTTTGGAGGTGATTTTGGTCCTTTGGGCGGGTATTGCAACTTTCGGCCATTTGGAGGCAAATTTGTTCCTTTGGGGGGGTATTGCAATTTTTGGCCATTTGGGAGCAAATTTGTTCCTTTGGGGGGTATTGCAACTTTTTGCCATTTCAGAGCGAATTTGTTGCTTTGGGGAGGTATTGAAACTTTTGGATGTTAGAAGGCGAATTTGTTCCTTTGGGGGGGTATTAAAACTTTTGGCCATTTGGGAGCAAATTTGTTCTTTTGGGGGGGTTATTGCAACTTTTGGCAATAAAGGAGCAAATTTTTTCCTTTGGGGGAGTATTGCAAATTTTGGCCATTTGAGAGCAAATTTGTTTCTTTGGGGGGTATTGCAACTTTTGACCGTTTGGAGGCGAATTTGTTCCTTTTTGTCGGTATTGCAATTTTTGGCCATCTGGGAGAAAATTTGTTCCTTTGGGGGGTATTGCAACTTTTGGCTGTTTGGAGGCGAATTTGTTCCTTTGGGGGGGTATTGCAACTCTTGGCCATTGGGCAGCAAATTTGTTTCTTGGGGGCTATTGCAAATTTTGGCCATTTGAGAGCAAATTTGTTCCTTTGGGGGGGGTTTTCCAACTTTTTGCCATTTCAGAGCGAATTTGGTCCTTTGGGCGGGTATTGCAACTTTTGACCGTTTGGAGGAGAATTTGTTCCTTTGGGTCGGTATTGCAATTTTTGGCCATTTGGGAGCAAATTTGTTCATTTGGGGGGGGTATTGCAACTTTTGGCCGTTTGGAGGCGAATTTGTTCCTTTGGGGGGGTATTGCAACTTTTGGCCATTGGGGAGCAAATTTGTTCCTTTGGGGGGTATTACAACTTTTGGCCGTTTGGAGGCGAATATTTGTTCCTTTGGGGGGGTATTGCAAGTTTTGGCCATTTGGGAGCAAATTTGTTCCTTTGGGGGGGTATTGCAACTTTTGTCCATTTTTAGAGCAAATTTGTTCCTTTGGGGGGGTATTGCGACTTTTTGCCATTTCAGAGCGAATTTGTTCCTTTGGGGGGTATTGCAACTTTTGGCCGTTTGGAGGCGAATTTGTTCCTTTGGGGGGGTATTGCAACTCTTGGCCATTGGGCAGCAAATTTGTTTCTTGGGGGCTATTGCAAATTTTGGCCATTTGAGAGCAAATTTGTTCCTTTGGGGGGGTTTTCCAACTTTTTGCCATTTCAGAGCGAATTTGGTCCTTTGGGCGGGTATTGCAATTTTTGACCGTTTGGAGGAGAATTTGTTCCTTTGGGTCGGTATTGCAATTTTTGGCCATTTGGGAGCAAATTTGTTCCTTTGGGGGGGTATTGCAACTTTTGGCCGTTTGAAGGCGAATTTGTTTCTTTATTATTATTTACTATTATAGCGCCATTTATTCCATGGCGCTTTACAAGTGAAAGAGGGTATACGTACAACAATCATTAACAGTACAAGACAGACTGGTATAGGAGGAGAGAGGACCCTGCCCGCGAGGGCTCACAGTCTACTGGGAATGGGTGATGGTACAATAGGTGAGGACAGAGCTGGTTGCGCAGTGGTCTACTGGGCTGAGGGCTATTGTAGGATGTAGGCTTGTTGGAAGACGTGGGTCTTGAGGTTCCTCTTGAAGCTTTCCACGGTAGTGGAGAGTCTGATGTGCTGAGGTAGAGCGTTCCAGAGTATGGGGGATGCACGGGAGAAATCTTGTACACGATTGTGGGAAGATGAGATAAGAGATGAGCAGAGAAGGAGATCTTGTGAGGATCTAAGGTTGCGTGCAGGTAGGTACTGGGAGACTAGGTTTGGGGGGGGTTTGCAACTTTTGGCCATTGGGGAGCAAATTTGTTCCTTTGGGGGGGTATTACAACTTTTGGCCGTTTGGAGGCGAATATTTGTTCCTTTGGGGGGGTATTGCAAGTTTTGGCCATTTGGGAGCAAATTTGTTCCTTTGGGGGGGTATTGCAACTTTTGGCCATTTTTAGAGCAAATTTGTTCCTTTGGGGGGGTATTGCGACTTTTTGCCATTTCAGAGCAAATTTGTTCCTTTGGGGGGGTATTACAACTTTTGGCCGTTTGGAGGCAAATATTTGTTCCTTTGGGGGGGTATTGCAAGTTTTGGCCATTTGAGAGCGAATTTGGTCCTTTGGGGGGGTATTGCAACTTTTGACCATTTGGATGCAAATTTGTTCCTTTGTGGGGGTATTGCAACTTTTGGCCGTTTGGAGGCGATTTTTTTCCTTTGGGGGGGTATTGCAACTTTTGGCCATTGGGGAGCAAATTTGTTCCTTTGGGGGGATATTGCAACTTTTGGCCATTGGGGAGCAAATTTGTTCCTTTGGGGGGATATTGCAACTTTTGGCCATTTGAGAGCGAATTTGGTCCTTTGGGGGGGTATTGCAACTTTTGACCGTTTGGAGGCGAATTTGTTCCTTTGGGGGGGTATTGCAACTTTTGGCCATTTGGGAGCAAATTTGTTCCTTTGGGGGCTATTGCAAATTTTGGCCATTTGAGAGCAAATTTGTTCCTTTGGGGGGGTATTGAAACTTTTGGCCGTTTGGAGGCGAATTTGTTCCTTTAGGGGGGAATTGCAACTTTTGGCCATTTGAGAGCGAATTTTTCCTTTGGGCGGGTAAGCCAACTTTCGGCCATTTGGAGGCGAATTTGTTCCTTTCGGGGGGTATTGCAACTTTTGGCCATTGGGGAGCAAATTTGTTCCTTTGGGGGGGTATTACAACTTTTGGCCGTTTAGAGGTGAATTTGTTCTTTTGGGGGGGTATTGCAAGTTTTGGCCATTTGGGAGCAAATTTGTTCCTTTGGGGGGGTGTTGCAACTTTTGGCCATTTGGGAGCAAATTTTTTCCTTTGGAGGTATTGCAACTTTTTGCCATTTCAGAGCGAATTTGTTCTTTTGGGGGGGTATTGCAACTTTTGTCCGTTTGGAGGCAAATTTGTTCCTTTTGGGGGGTATTGCAACTTTTGGCCATTGGGCAGCAAATTTGTTCCTTTGGGGGGGTATTGCAACTTTTTGCCATTTTAGAGCGAATTTGTTCCTTTGGGGGGTATTGCAACTTTTGGCCGTTTGGAGGCGAATTTGTTCCTTTGGGGGGGTATTGCAACATTTGGCCATTTGAGAGCGAATTTGGTCCTTTGGGGGGGTATTGCAACTTTTGGCCATTTTAGAGCGAATTTGTTCCTTTGGGGGGTGCTGCAACTTTTGGCTGTTTGGAGGCGAATTTGTTCCTTTGGGGGGGTATTGCAACTTTTGGCCGTTTCGAGACGAATTTGTTCCTTTGGGGGAAGTATTGCAACTTTTGGCCATTTGAGAGCGAAATTGGTCCTTTGGGGGGGTATTGAAACTTTCAACCATTTGGTAGCAAATTTGGTCCTTTGAGCGGGTATTGCAACTTTCGGCCGTTTGGAGGCGAATTTGTTCCTTTGGGGGGGTATTGTAAATTTGGACCATTTGAGAGCGAATTTGTTGCTTTGGTGGGGTTTTGCAACTTTCGGCCGTTTGGACGCGAATTTGTTCCTTTGGGGGGGTATTAAAACTTTTGGCCATTTGGGAGAAAATTTGTTCTTTTGGGGGGGTATTGCAACTTTTGGCAATTGGGGAGCAAATTTTTTCCATTGGGGGAGTATTGCAAATTTTGACCATTTGAGAGCAAATTTGTTTTTTTTGGGGGGGTATTGCAACTTTTAACAATTTCAGAGCGAATTTATTCCTTTGGGGAGGTGTTGCATTTTTTGACCGTTTGGAGGCGAATTTGTTCCTTTGGGGGAGTATTGCAACTTTTAACAATTTCAGAGCGAATTTATTCCTTTGGGGAGGTGTTGCAACTTTTGGCCGTTTGGAGGCGAATTTGTTCCTTTGGGGGGGTATTGCAACCTTTGGCCATTTGAGAGCGAATTTGGTCCTTTGGGGGGGTATTGCAACTTTTGACCGTTTGGAGGCGAATTTGTTCCTTTGGGGGGGTATTGCAACTTTTGGCCATTTGGGAGCAAATTTGTTCCTTTGGGGGCTATTGCAAATTTTGGCCATTTGAGAGCAAATTTGTTCCTTTGTTGGGGTATTGCAACTTTTGGCCGTTTGGAGGCAAATTTGTTCCTTTAGGGGGGTATTGCAACTTTTATCAATTTGAGAGCGAATTTGTTCCTTTGGGGAGGTATTGCAACTTTCGGCCATTTGGAGGCAAATTTGTTCCTTTGGGGGGGGTATTGCAACTTTTAGCCAATTGGGAGCAAATTTTTTCCTTTGGGGGGTATTGCAACTTTTTGCCATTTCAGAGCGAATTTGTTCCTTTGGGGGGGTATTGCAACTTTTGTCCGTTTGGAGGCGAATTTGTTCCTTTGGGGGGGTATTGCAACTTTTGGCCATTGGGCAGCAAATTTGTTCCTTTGGGGGGGTATTGCAACTTTTTGCCATTTTAGAGCGAATTTGTTCCTTTGGGGGGTATTGCAACTTTTGGCCGTTTGTAGGCGAATTTGTTCCTTTGGGGAGGTATTAAAACTTTTGGCCATTTGGGAGAAAATTTGTTCTTTTGGGGGGGGTATTGCAACTTTTGGCAATTGGGGAGCAAATTTTTTCCATTGGGGGAGTATTGCAAATTTTGACCATTTGAGAGCAAATTTGTTTTTTTTGGGGGGGTATTGCAACTTTTAACAATTTCAGAGCGAATTTATTCCTTTGGGGAGGTGTTGCAACTTTTGACCGTTTGGAGGCGAATTTGTTCCTTTGGGGGAGTATTGCAACTTTTAACAATTTCAGAGCGAATTTATTCCTTTGGGGAGGTGTTGCAACTTTTGGCCGTTTGGAGGCGAATTTGTTCCTTTGGGGGGGTATTGCAACTTTTGGCCATTTGAGAGCGAATTTGGTCCTTTGGGGGGGTATTGCAACTTTTGACCGTTTGGAGGCGAATTTGTTCCTTTGGGGGGGTATTGCAACTTTTGGCCATTTGGGAGCAAATTTGTTCCTTTGGGGGCTATTGTAAATTTTGGCCATTTGAGAGCAAATTTGTTCCTTTGTTGGGGTATTGCAACTTTTGGCCGTTTGGAGGCAAATTTGTTCCTTTAGGGGGGGTATTGCAACTTTTATCAATTTGAGAGCGAATTTGTTCCTTTGGGGAGGTATTGCAACTTTCGGCCATTTGGAGGCAAATTTGTTCCTTTGGGGGGGGTATTGCAACTTTTGGCCAATTGGGAGCAAATTTTTTCCTTTGGGGGGTATTGCAACTTTTTGCCATTTCAGAGCGAATTTGTTTCTTTGGGGGGGTATTGCAACTTTTGTCCGTTTGGAGGCGAATTTGTTCCTTTGGGGGGGTATTGCAACTTTTGGCCATTGGGCAGCAAATTTGTTCCTTTGGGGGGTATTGCAACTTTTGGCCGTTTGTAGGCGAATTTGTTCCTTTGGGGGGGTATTGCAATATTTGGCCATTTGAGAGCGAATTTGGTCCTTTGGGGGGGTATTGCAACTTTTGGCCATTTTAGAGCGAATTTGTTTCTTTGGGGGGGTGTTGCAACTTTTGGCTGTTTGGAGGCGAATTTGTTCCTTTGGGGGGGTATTGCAACTTTTGGCTGTTTGGAGGCGAATTTGTTCCTTTGGGGGGGTATTGCAACTTTTAACCGTTTGGGGGCGAATTTGTTCCTTTGGGGGGGTATTGCAACTTTTGGCCATTTGAGAGCGAATTTGTTCCTTTGGGGGGGTATTGCAACTTTTGACCGTTTGGAGGCGAATTTGTTCCTTTGGGGGGGTATTGCAACTTTTGACCGTTTGGAGGCGAATTTGTTCCTTTGGGGGGGTATTGCAACTTTTGGCCATTTGAGAGCAAATTTGTTCCTGGGGGGGTATTGCAAGTTTTGGCCATTTCAGAACAAATTTGTTTTTTTGGGGGGTGTTGCAACTTTTGGCCGTTTGGAGGCGAATTTGTTCCTTTGGGGGTGGGTATTGCAACTTTTGGCCGTAGGCAGGCGAATTTGTTCTTTTCGGGGGGTATTGCAAATTTTGGCCATTGGGGAGCAAATTTGTTCTTTTGGGGGGGTATTGCAACTTTTGGCCGTTTGGAGGCGAATTTGTTCCATTGGGGGAAGTATTGCAACTTTTGGCCATTTGAGAGCGAAATTGGTCCTTTGAGGGGGTATTGAAACTTTCAACCATTTGGTAGCAAATTTGGTCCTTTGAGCGGGTATTGCAACTTTCGGCCGTTTGGAGGCGAATTTTTCCTTTGGGGGGGTATTAAAACTTTTGGCCATTTGGGAGCAAATTTGTTCTTTTGGGGGGGTATTGTAACTTTTGGCAATTGGGGAGCAAATTTTTTCCTTTGGGGGAGTATTGCAAATTTTGGCCATTTGAGAGCAAATTTGTTTTTCTGGGGGGGTATTGCAACTTTTAACAATTTCAGAGCGAATTTTTTCCTTTGGGGGGGTGTTGCAACTTTTGGCCAATTGGAGGCGAATTTGTTTCTTTGGGGGGGTATTGCAACTGTTGGCCGTTTGGAGGCGGATTTGTTCCTTTGGGGGGGTATTGCAACTTTTGGCCATTTGAGAGCGAATTTGGTCCTTTGGGGGGGTATTGCAACTTTTGACCGTTTGGAGGTGAATTTGTTCCTTTGGGGGGGATTGCAAGTTTTGGTCTTTTTGAGGCGAATTTGTTCCTTTGGAGGTTATTGCAACTTTTGGCCATTGGGCAGCAAATTTGTTTCTTGGGGCTATTGCAAATTTTGGCCATTTGAGAGCAAATTTGTTCCTTTGGGGGGGTATTGCAACTTTTGGTCATTGGGGAGCAAATTTGTTCCTTTGGGGGGGGTATTGCAACTTTTGGCCATTTTAGAGCAATTTGTTCCTTTGGGGGGGGTATTGCAACTTTTGGCCATTTTAGAGCAATTTGTTCCTTTGGGGGGGGGGTATTGCAACTTTTGGCCGTTTGGAGGCAAATTTGTTCCTTTGGGGGGTATTGCAACTTTCGGCCATTTGGAGGCAAATTTGTTCCTTTGGGGGGGTATTGCAACTTTTGGCCATTGCGGAGCAAATTTGTTCCTTTGGGAGGGTATTACAACTTTTGGCCGTTTAGAGGCGAATTTGTTCCTTTGGGGGGGTATTGCAAGTTTTGGCCATTTGGGAGCAAATTTGTTCCTTTGGGGGGGTATTGTAACTTTTGGCCATTTTAGAGCAATTTGTTCCTTTGGGAGGGTATTGCAACTTTTGGCCGTTTGGAGGCGAATTTGTTCCTTTGGGGAGGTATTGCAACTTTTGGCCGTTTGGAGGCGAATTTGTTCCTTTGAGGGTATTGCAACTTTCGGCCATTTGGAGGCAAATTTGTTCCTTTGGGGGGGTATTGCAACTTTCGGCCATTTGGAGGCAAATTTGTTCCTTTTGGGGGGTATTGCAACTTTTGGCCATTGAGGAGCAAATTTGTTCCTTTGGGGGGTTTTGCAACTTTTGGCCATTTTTAGAGCAAATTTGTTCCTTTGGGGGGATATTGCAACTTTTTGCCATTTCAGAGCGAATTTGTTCCTTTGGGGGGGTATTGCAACTTTTGGCCGTTTGGAGGCGAATTTGTTCCTTTGGGGGGGTATTGCAACTTTTGGCCATTGGGGAGCAAATTTGTTCCTTTGGGGGGGTATTGCAACTTTTGGCCATTTGAGAGCGAATTTGGTCCTTTGGGGGGGTATTGCAACTTTTGGCCGTTTGGAGGCAATTTTTTTCCTTTGGGGGGTATTGCAACTTTTGGCCATTGGGGAGCAAATTTGTTCCTTTGGGGGGGTATTGCAACTTTTGGCCGTTTGGAGGCGAATTTGTTCCTTTGAGGGGGCAATGCAACTTTTGGCCATTTGGGAGCAAATTTGTTCCTTTGGGGGCTATTGCAAATTTTGGCCATTTGAGAGCAAATTTGTTCCTTTGGGGGGGGTATTGCAACTTTTGGCCATTTGAGAGCGAATTTGGTCCTTTGGGCGGGTATTGCAACTTTCGGCCAGTTGGAGGCGAATTTGTTCCTTTGCAACTTTGTATTGCAACTTTTGGCCATTGGGCAGCAAATTTGTTTCTTGGGGGCTATTTCAAATTTTTGCCATTTGAGAGCAAATTTGTTCCTTTGGGGGGGTTTTGCAACTTTTTGCCATTTCAGAGCGAATTTGGTCCTTTTGGCGGGTATTGCAACTTTTGACCGTTTGGAGGCGAATTTGTTCCTTTGGGTCGGTATTGCAATTTTTGGCCATTTGGGAGCAAATTTGTTCCTTTGGGGGGGGTATTGCAACTTTTGGCCGTTTGGAGGCGAATTTGTTCCTTTGGGGGGGTATTGCAACTTTTGGCCATTGGGGAGCAAATTTGTTCCTTTGGGGGGGTATTACAACTTTTGGCCGTTTGGAGGCGAATTTTTTCCTTTGGGGGGGTATTGCAACTTTTGGCCATTGGGGAGCAAATTTGTTCCTTTGGGGGGGTATTTCAACTTTTGGCCATTTGAGAGCGAATTTGGTCCTTTGGGGGGGTATTGCAACTTTTGACCATTTGGATGCGAATTTGTTCCTTTGGGGGCGTATTGCAACTTTTGGCCGTTTGGAGGCAATTTTTTTCCTTTGGGGCGGTATTGCAACTTTTGGCCATTGGGGAGCAAATTTGTTCCTTTGGGGGGGTATTGCAACTTTTGGCCATTTGAGAGAGAATTTGGTCCTTTGGGGGGGTATTGCAACTTTTGACCGTTTGAAGGCAAATTTGTTCCTTTGGGGGGGTATTGCAACTTTTGGCCATTTGAGAGCAAATTTGTTCCTTTGGGGGGGTATTGCAACTTTTGGCCGTTTGGAGGCGAATTTGTTCCTTTGGGGGTATTGCAACTTTCGGCCATTTGGAGGCAAATTTGTTCCTTTTGGGGGGTATTGCAACTTTTGGCCGTTTGGAGGCGAATTTGTTCCTTTGTGGGGGTATTGCAACTTTTGGCCATTGAGGAGCAAATTTGTTCCTTTGGGAGGGTATTGCAAGTGTTGGCAATTTGGGAGCAAATTTGTTCCTTTGGGGGGTTTTGCAACTTTTGGCCATTTTTAGAGCAAATTTGTTCCTTTGGGGGGATATTGCAACTTTTTGCCATTTCAGAGCGAATTTGTTCCTTTGGGGGGGTATTGCAACTTTTGGCCGTTTGGAGGCGAATTTGTTCCTTTGGGGGGGTATTGCAACTTTTGGCCATTGGGGAGCAAATTTGTTCCTTTGGGGGGGTATTGCAACTTTTGGCCATTTGAGAGCGAATTTGGTCCTTTGGGGGGGTATTGCAACTTTTGGCCGTTTGGAGGCGATTTTTTTTCCTTTGGGGGGTATTGCAACTTTTGGCCATTGGGGAGCAAATTTGTTCCTTTTGGGGGGTATTGCAACTTTTGGCCGTTTGGAGGCGAATTTGTTCCTTTGAGGGGGCAATGCAACTTTTGGCCATTTGGGAGCAAATTTGTTCCTTTGGGGGCTATTTCAAATTTTTGCCATTTGAGAGCAAATTTGTTCCTTTGGGGGGGTTTTGCAACTTTTTGCCATTTCAGAGCGAATTTGGTCCTTTGGGCGGGTATTGCAACTTTTGACCGTTTGGAGGCGAATTTGTTCCTTTGGGTCGGTATTGCAATTTTTGGCCAATTGGGAGCAAATTTGTTCCTTTGGGGGGGGTATTGCAACTTTTGTCCGTTTGGAGGCGAATTTGTTCCTTTGGGGGGGTATTGCAACTTTTGGCCATTGGGGAGCAAATTTGTTCCTTTGGGGGGATATTACAACTTTTGGCCGTTTGGAGGCGAATTTTTTCCTTTGGGGGGGTATTGCAACTTTTGGCCATTGGGGAGCAAATTTGTTCCTTTGGGGGGGTATTTCAACTTTTGGCCATTTGAGAGCGAATTTGGTCCTTTGGGGGGGTATTGCAACTTTTGACCATTTGGATGCGAATTTTTTCCTTTGGGGGGGTATTGCAACTTTTGGCCGTTTGGAGGCAATTTTTTTCCTTTGGGGCGGTATTGCAACTTTTGGCCATTGGGGAGCAAATTTGTTCCTTTGGGGGGGTATTGCAACTTTTGGCCATTTGAGAGAGAATTTGGTCCTTTGGGGGGGTATTGCAACTTTTGACCGTTTGAAGGCGAATTTGTTCCTTTGGGGGGGTATTGCAACTTTTGGCCATTTGAGAGCAAATTTGTTCCTTTGGGGGGGTATTGCAACTTTTGGCCGTTTGGAGGCAAATTTGTTCCTTTAGGGGGGTATTGCAACTTTTGGCCATTTGAGAGCGAATTTGGTCCTTTGGGCGGGTAAGGCAACTTTCGGCCATTTGGAGGCGAATTTGTTCCTTTGGGGGGGTATTGCAACTTTTGGCCGTTTGGAGGCGAATTTGTTCTTTTGGGGGGGTATTGCAAGTTTTGGCCATTTGAGAGGAAATTTGTTCCTTTGGGGGGGTGTTGCAACTTTTGGCCATTTGGGAGCAAATTTTTTCCTTTGGGGGTATTACAACTTTTTGCCATTTCAGAGCGAATTTGTTCCTTTGGGGGGGTATTGCAACTTTTGTCCGTTTGGAGGCGAATTTGTTCCTATTGGGGGGTATTGCAACTTTTGGCTATTTCAGAGCGAATTTGTTCATTTGGGGGTATTGCAACTTTTGGCCGTTTGGAGGCGAATTTGTTCCTTTGGGGGGGTATTGCAACATTTGGCCATTTGAGAGCGAATTTGGTCCTTTGGGGGGGTATTGCAACTTTTGGCCATTTTAGAGCGAATTTGTTTCTTTGGGGGGATGTTGCAACTTTTGGCTGTTTGGAGGCGAATTTGTTCCTTTGGGGGGGTATTGCAACTTTTGGCTGTTTGGAGGCGAATTTGTTCCTTTGGGGGGGTATTGCAACTTTTGGCTGTTTGGAGGCGAATTTGTTCCTTTGGGGGGGTATTGCAACCTTTAACCGTTTGGGGGCGAATTTGTTCCTTGGGGGTGTATTGCAACTTTTGGCCATTTGAGAGCGAATTTGTTCCTTTGGGGGGGTATTGCAACTTTTGACCGTTTGGAGGCGAATTTGTTCCTTGGGGGGGGGGGTATTGCAACTTTTGGCCATTTGGGAGCAAATTTGTTCCTTTGGGGGCTGTTTCAAATTATGGCCACTTGAGAGCGAATTTGTTCCTTTGGGGGAAGTATTGCAACTTTTGGCCATTTGAGAGCGAAATTGATCCTTTGGGGGGGGTATTGAAACTTTCAACCATTTGGTAGCAAATTTGGTCATTTGAGCGGGTATTGCAACTTTCGGCCGTTTGGAGGCGAATTTGTTCCTTTGGGGGGGTATTGTAAATTTGGACCATTTGAGAGCGAATTAGTTGCTTTGGTGGGGTTTTACAACTTTCGGCCGTTTGGAGGCGAATTTGTTCCTTTGGGGGGGGTATTAAAACTTTTGGCCATTTGGGAGCAAATTTGTTCTTTTGGGGGGGTATTGCAACTTTTGGCAATTGGGGAGCAAATTTTTTCCTTTGGGGGAGTATTGAAAATTTTGGCCATTTGAGAGCAAATTTGTTTTTTTGGGGGGGTATTGCAACTTTTAACAATTTCAGAGCGAATTTATTCCTTTCGGGGGGTATTGCAACTTTTGGCCATTTGGATGCGAATTTGTAACTTTGGGGGGGTATTGCAACTTTTGGCCGTTTGGAGGCGATTTTTTTCCTTTGGGGGGTATTGCAACTTTTGGATATTTGGGAGCAAATTTGTTCCTTTGGGGGCTATTGCAAATTTTGGCCATTTGAGAGCAAATTTGTTCCTTTGTTGGGGTATTGCAACTTTTGGCCGTTTGGAGGCGAATTTGTTCCTTTGGGCGGTTATGCAACTTTCGGCCATTTGGAGGCAAATTTGTTCCTTTGGGGGGGGTATTGCAACTTTTGGCCGTTTGGAGGCGAATTTGTTCCTTTGGGGGGGTATTGCAACTTTTGGCCATTGGGGAGCAAATTTGTTCCTTTGGGGGGGTATTACAACTTTTGGCCGTTTGGAGGCGAATTTGTTCCTTTGGGCGGGTAAAGCAACTTTCGGCCATTTGGAGGCAAATTTGTTCCTTTGGGGGGGTATTGCAACTTTTGGCCGTTTGGAGGCGAATTTGTTCCTTTGGGGGGGTATTGCAACTTTTGGCCATTGGGGAGCAAATTTGTTCCTTTGGGGGGGTATTACAACTTTTGGCCGTTTGGAGGCGAATTTGTTCTTTTGGGGGGGTATTGCAAGTTTTGGCCATTTTGGAGCAAATTTGTTCCTTTGGGGGGGTATTGCAACTTTTGGCCATTTGGGAGCAAATTTTTTCCTTTGGGGGTATTACAACTTTTTGCCATTTCAGAGCGAATTTGTTCCTATTGGGGGGTATTGCAACTTTTGGCTATTTCAGAGCGAATTTGTTCCTTTGGGGGGTATTGCAACTTTTGTCCGTTTGGAGGCGAATTTGTTACTTTGGGGGGGTATTGCAACTTTTGGCCATTGGGCAGCAAATTTGTTCCTTTGGGGGGGTATTGCAACTTTTTGCCATTTTAGAGCGAATTTATTCCTTTGGGGGGTATTGCAACTTTTGGCCGTTTGGAGGCGAATTTGTTCCTTTGGGGGGGGGGTATTGCAACATTTGGCCATTTGAGAGCGAATTTGGTCCTTTGGGGGGTATTGCAACTTTTGGCTGTTTGGAGGCGAATTTGTTCCTTTGGGGAGGTATTGCAACTTTTGGCTGTTTGGAGGCGAATTTGTTCCTTTGGGGAGGTATTGCAACTTTTAACCGTTTGGGGGCAAATTTGTTCCTTTGGGGGGTATATCAACTTTTTGCCATTTCAGAGCGAAATTGTTCCTTTGGGGGGGTATTGTAACTTTTGGCCATTTGGGAGCAAATTTGTTCCTTTGGGGTCTATTGCAAATTTTGGCCATTTGAGAGCAAATTTGTTCCTTTGTTGGGGTATTGCAACTTTTGGCCGTTTGGAGGCGAATTTGTTCCTTTAGGGGGGTATTGCAACTTTTGGCAATTTGAGAGCGAATTTGGTCCTTTGGGCGGGTATTGCAACTTTCGGCCATTTGGAGGCAAATTTGTTCCTTTCGGGGGGTATATCAACTTTTGGCCGTTTGGAGGCGAATTTGTTCCTTGGGGGGGTATTGCAACTTTTGGCCATTGGGGAGCAAATTTGTTCCTTTGGGGGGGTATTACAACTTTTGGCCGTTTGGAGGCGAATTTGTTCTTTTGGGGGGGTATTGCAAGTTTTGGCCATTTGGGAGCAAATTTGTTCCTTTGGGGGGTGTTGCAACTTTTGGCCATTTGGGAGCAAATTTTTTCCTTTGGGGGGTATTGCAACTTTTTGCCATTTCAGAGCGAAATTGTTCCTTTGGGGGGGTATTGTAACTTTTGGCTATTTGGGAGCAAATTTGTTCCTTTGGGGGCTATTGCAAATTTTGGCCATTTGAGAGCAAATTTGTTCCTTTGTTGGGGTATTGCAACTTTTGGCCGTTTGGAGGCGAATTTGTTCCTTTAGGGGGGTATTGCAACTTTTGGCAATTTGAGAGCGAATTTGGTCCTTTGGGCGGGTATTGCAACTTTCGGCCATTTGGAGGCAAATTTGTTCCTTTCGGGGGGTATATCAACTTTTGGCCGTTTGGAGGCGAATTTGTTCCTTGGGGGGGTATTGCAAGTTTTGGCCATTTGGGAGCAAATTTGTTCCTTTGGGGGAGTGTTGCAACTTTTGGCCATTTGGGAGCGAATTTGTTCCTTTGGGGGGTATTGCAACTTTTGGCCGTTTGGAGTAGAGTTGAGCGCGGTTCGTGGTTCTCCAGTTCTAGGCTCGAGTGATTTTGGGGCATGTTCTAGATCGAACTAGAACTCGAGCTTTTTTGCAAAAGCTCGATAGTTCTAGAAACGTTCGAGAACGGTTCTAGCAGCAAAAAACCAGCTAAATCCTAGCTTGGTTTCTGCTGTAATAGTGTAAGTCACTCTGTGAATCACACTATTATGACATTTCAGTGTATAGTGTGCGTGAACAGCGCCTTCAGATCACTGCTGTTTCTATAATGGCGATCGCCATTTTTTTTTTTTTTTTTTCTTGTCTTCCTTCCCTAAGCGCGCGCGTCTTGTGGGGCGGGCCAGCATGTCAGCCAATCCCAGACACACACACAGCTAAGTGGACTTTTAGCCAGAGAAGCAACGGCATGTGTGATAGGATGTCCATGTCACATGTCCCTGCATTATAAAAACGGACATTTTCCTCCAGGACGCCATTATCTGCCTTCTGCGTCTTTGGTGTCAGACATCACTGTCGCAGCTCCGTCCTCCTGAGTCCTATCGCCGATACAGCTGTATGCGCTCCATACACAGCGTTAGACAGCTTAGGGAGAGCACTTTATAGCAGTCCTTTTAAGGGCTCAAACCGGCAGGGTCAGAGCCATAGGTGACAGGTCCTGAAAACAGCAACAGCGTCTGTGTAGCCAAGGTCAGGGATTTCCTCCCTGCATTTCACCATTAGGAGGGAATAGAAAGGCAGGCTTCCATTCCTCTACCCAGAGCCCCACAATCCTGCCACTGTACCCTCCTGTCCTCTGCACACTCCAACTCATTATAACTAAGCCATTATACTAGCAAACACTCAGTGTACCTAGTGGCATCCTATCTGTGGCTATTGGACTTTGCTATAGTCCCACTAGTGCAAAGATATTTGCAGAGCGCGTCTGCCTGCATTGCACACTCCAACTTTTTTAAACTAAGCCATTATACTAGCAAACACTCAGTGTACCTAGTGGCATCCTATCTGTGGCTATTGGACTTTGCTATAGTCCCACTAGTGCAAAGATATTTGCAGAGCGCGTCTGCCTGCATTGCACACTCCAACTTTTTTAAACTAAGCCATTATACTAGCAGTCAGTCAGTGTACCTAGTGGCATCCTAAACGTGGCTATTGGACTTTTGTCTATTCACACTATTGTAAACATATTTGCAGCACGTCTGCCTGCATTGCACACTCAAACTTTTTTAAACTAAGCCATTATACTAGCAAACAGTCAGTGTACCTAGTGGCATCCTAAACGTGGCTATTGTACTTTTGTCTATTCACACTACTGCAAATCTATGTGCAGCACCTCTGCATGACAACCTCGTGCTCTGTTTTTAATAAGCTATAATGATAGCACAAAATACTGCCATTTAGTGGCATCATAGAACTGGCTGTTGTATTCCATTAGTGCCCCACTGGTGCCAAGCTATTTCTAGCACCTCTACATCACACCCTCATGCACATTTTGCTACGCTAATGTTATAGCAAACTCATGGAATTCATTGCTGCATTTCATAATTCGGAGGGATAGAAAGTCAGGCTTCCTTTAGCTTTTCCTTCTGTTCATAGACAGCATCTCCAAGAGCAATTTCCCCTCCACGTCTAAGTGTGGAGAGGCAGCTAGTGCGCATGCGTGTGCCGATGTACCCCAGCTGCAGCATAATTACAGTGTTTCGCGTAGTGAGTATGCTCAGCCTGACTGTGTTATTCCTGACGCTAAGTCTTCATTTCGGGATACAGCGCATGCTCCCACACTAAGTGTGAAAAGCCTCTTTGCACAGGTACTTGCATTCCGTGCCGGGTCTAAGTCCTGTTTTGTGCCTAGACACCATGCTAAAGCTGATAGTCTTTTTTCAGAGACTGTATTTCATGCTACTGAGCATGCTCAGGCACTTCCTGCATCAGAGACTAGGTCCGGTAATGAACTCTTTGGCCCTGGCCCTGATGTGGGTGTCCCATATAGACCACAGGGCATCAGGTGTCCTCCCAAATGGCTTGCAGAGGCCCACACCTATGACTTGTCACCGCATTATTGATGGTCAGACGATGACTGGTGAGGTGTTTGGGTCATGGCAGCCATGAGGTCATCATTGAAGTTGCGGTTCCAAATAGGATGCTAGTTATGCCACTCATGACGTGTCACTCTACTTTTGTCTCCAGGAGGTGCATTGTGGTTCACCCTGGTTTGGGGCGGACCCAGGTTATAAAAGGGGCTGGAGCCAACAAGGAGGTGCGCAGTCTTCTATTATGCTCCGAAAGAGCACACCTGCATGTGTTGAACCCATTGCGGCTTTAGGCCAGAGGTAGGCAGGGATAGGGTGTCGATGCAGGCCACCACCACAGTTGGTAACGCAGAACGGTTAAGACCAGCTCCTGTCCTACCAGTCCTGCCCCTACGCACACGGTCAGCGTACTCAATGGCCCCTGTGTTGTTAACAGTGAGTTCCTGGGCTGGGTGGGCGTGTGGACCCTGTGACGCTAACAGGGCTCCCAGTCTCCAGATCCGAATGGCGTCTAACTCGGTTCAGGCTACTATTAGTTTCATAGCCACACAGCTCTGTATCCTCCACCGAACCTTCCAGTTGCCAACCTCTCCTTTTCCAACTGGGAGCACGGTGGACACTGACTGCTGATGGGGATATATACCTTTCTCTTTCTTTTCTTATTAATTTTCGTTATATAGCGGTCACAGATTATATACCACTTTATCCAAATCTGCCAGTCCCACTGTAACAGATGTTGTTTCTTCAGCAAATGTTACAGTTGCTTAACCACCAAATCCACGGACCAAAACTTTTTTCCCCTTTCCAACACACCTGTTCCCCTTTCCACCAGCATCTGTCCTTTTTCAACTCATTTTGGGATATGACCAAAAGTGCAACTGTGCAGGGACACCGTACTCAACGCCATCTCAGCACAGCAGCCATCCCTCGGTCCCTCCGATGTGGACAAGTAAAAGACCATTTCCTCCTATCCATGAGAAAGCGTTGAGATTCACTCTGTGCAGCACTGGTGTTTAGTGGAAAAGCAGATCTAAGATTGCGTACCACATTCTGCAGATACTCCTGTATACGTGCGTCCATTTCTATGGCAGGAATTAGTTCGCCAAATTTTGTCTTGTACCGGGGATGTAACAGTGTGGCAACCCAGTATTCAGGATTACTTCAAATTCATACAATCCGAGGGTTATGTAGGTAGTGCAGCAAGAAGGCGCTCATGTGTCTTGTGCATCCAGGAGGACCAAGTCCTTGGTGTGTTGGTGGCAGAGAGGTGAGAATCGTGCCTCCTTCCTCTGCCCTCTCCCCACAACCTCGCACAACCGAAATGTGAGCAAGCTCTCACTCATCTGCTGAGTCTTCCATGCCCATCGCCAGTTCGTCCTCCATTTCTTCATGGCTCCTGCACTTTCATCAACACTTTTTGCTGATACTATGCGCCCTTGATAATCCCTCTCCCTCACCATGACTGCCGCATAGGTGCCGCTGACCATCTGGACCTCGTAGATCTTGTTATCCCTTCCGCATATGACTCCTCCTGTACTTCCTCCCCTTCCTCTTGTCCCAACACCTGACTCCGAATAATAATTACAGTGTGCTCCATCATGTAGATGACCAGAATTGTCACGCTGAGAATGACATTGCCAGTGCTAAACATCTTCGTCGACATTTGTAAACTGTGTAGCAGGGTGCATAGGTCCTTGATCTGACACCACTCCAGCAGCGTGATCTGCACCACCTCTGGATCAAGTTATCCCAGGCTATATGTCATAACGTATTGCAGCAGGGTTCTGCGGTGCTGCCACAAACGCTGCAACATGTGCAGATTCCAATTCCTGCGTGTCGGAACATCGCATTTCCGGCGTTTAACTGCCAGACCCTAAGACTTCCGGAGTGATGAAAGTTGTTGAGCTGCTGTGTGCGCACGATGGAAGTGAGCACATAGCGAGCGTGCCCGCTGCACAAGTCCATGTAGGCCGTGATGGTGTTTTAAAAATTGCTGGAGAATTCGGTTCAACACGTGAGCCATACAAGGCACGTGTGTCACATTGCCCTGACGATGGCCCGCAGCCAGGTTTGCATCATTGCCGCACACGGCTGTTAAGTCACCAACGGAGTCCGCTCCGTCAATTTGTACTCCGGTCGCCAGGTGACAACGTGTTCCTTTCATGAATAGTGCTGATGATGGGAGAGTAGTCGATGCCAGCGGCGCAGGTGGACGCAGGTTATGCTCACCCACTGGGCTGCATTACCTTGACAGATGCAGAATCTCTGGCTGAATGTAGCTGGTGGGTATCTCACAGATGAAATACCATCATTCAGCTACAACCAATGGGAAGACACCACACCCTTTTGTATGCCCATCCTGTCTGCAGACCACTGCCAGCCATAGCTATGAACCTCTGGTTAATTTTACCCCCAGTTCAGTTTTATGATTTTGTGTGCTTGTTACCTGACTACTTTTCCTGCTTGCTGTTTATGTACCTTGTTGGCCGATCCGCATTTCACCTCTGCTTGTTTTCTGATTAAGTCCTGGCCGTCCCATTCTGTTCCTGTTCCTCAATTAATGTTTTGACCCTGCCTGACTACTATTCTCTGGAATAGCGGTGTGACTCACATTTCCCATACATTTCAAAGTAAAACTTTGACCGCCTGATGGCATTGAGCTCTGCTGCCAGCATAGTAAGGAGGTGTGTGGTAGTCCTTGTGCGCAGTTGCAAGGAAGGGTGGCCTGACCACACAAGGTTTGCGCCAAGGTGGAGGACCCACACAAGGTTGAAGAGGCAGAAGCAGTGTATTAACTTCTACATACAGAAGAAGGATTGAAACAACTCGTGGGGACGGCAAGACTTGTACAGCAGACCCTTCTCCATCTCTCACCATAGTTTGCCAGTGCCCAGTCAGCGACATGTAACGTCCCTATCCATGCTTACTGGTCCAAGTATCTGTGTTGAAATGCACCCTGTCGCACACAGATTTTCTCAAGGAAGTGGTGATGTTGTGTGCGACATGCTGGTGTAGCGCGGGCATGCTTTTCTTGGAGAAGCAGTGGTGATTGGGCATCTGGTACTGGGGCACAGCGACAGACATAAGGTCTCTAAAATCCTGTGTGTCCACTAGGCGGAAAGGCAAGATTTCGGTAGCCAACAGCTTACAGAGGGATAGAGTCAACCACTTAGCTTTGTCATGGGTCGCAGGAAGTGGCCTTTTATTTGACCACATCTGAGGGACAGAGATCTGGCTGCTGTCTGTAGACGGTGTTGAGTAGGGTGTCCCTGGAAAAATGCAGGTTTGTGAGGAAAGTGCAGGTGGAGACATGATGTTGCCTTCATCTTGCCTTCAGATCTGTTCATCTTGTATCATTTTTAAAAAACACAGCAAGCAAGGGTTACTCCAAGCGGAGTCTCCCTTTTTTCCAAAAATTGGGCACACAGACACCCCATCAGTGGCAGCACTTGTGCCCTAGTTGCAAACAGGATGTTTTGATTTTGCATCAAGCACATTCAAAAATACGCCATAATTAACCGTCCCCAGCATGACACCGGGGTAGGTAGATAAAGTCTTTGCTGAACCATGACTTGGTCATCTTGGCTCCTTTTAAAAACAATGTAAGCAAGGGTTACTCCAAGCGGAGCCTCCCTTTTTTCCAAAAATTGTGCCCCACACACACCCACCCATTCAGTGGCAGCACTTGTGCCCTAGTTGTACACTTCACAGCTAGATTTGCATCAAGCACATTCCAAATCCACAAGCATTTACTCTCCCCAGGATTACACAGGGGTTGTAAATTCCTTCTGGATCCATGACTTGTTAATTTTGATGAACGTCAGTCTGTCCACATTGTCACTGGACGGACGCGTGCGCTTATCTGTCAGCACACACCCAGCAGCACTGAAGACACGTTCAGAGACAACGCTGGCAGCTGGACACGACAAAATCTCCAAGGCGTAAGTTGAGAGCTCTGGCCATTTTTCTAGATTTGAAGCCCAAAATGAGCAAGGCTCCATTTGCAAAGTCATGGCATCGATGTTCATTTGGAGATACTCCTGTATCATCCTCTCCAGCCGTTGACTATGTGTCAGACTTGTTGTCTCTGGTGGCCTTGCAAAGGAGGGTCTAAAAAAATTATGAAAAGATTCCATTAAATTGCTGTTACCAGCACCAGATACGGTCCTACTGGTACGTGTAGACTGTTGAAGATGACGAGACCGTCCCATGTTTGTCAAGTTAAAACTGGGAGATTCACTCCCTGCACCTGCACGGTTGTTTGGTGGAAAAGCGGATCTAAGATCGAGTAACAGCTTCTGCTGATACTCCTGCATACGTGCGTCCCTTTCTATGGCTGGAATTATGTCACAAAATTTGGACTTGTACCGGGGATCTAATAGTGTGGCAAGCCAGTAGTCATCATCACTTCTAATTTTGACAATACGAGGGTCATGTTGGAGGTAGTGCAACAAGAAGGCACTCATGTGTCTTGCGCAGCCATGTGGACCAAGTCCACGCTGTGTTTGTGGCATAGAGGTGCTACCCGTTCTTTCTTCCTCTGACATCTCCCCCCAACCTCTTTCAACTGAAATTTGAGCAAGGTCCCCCTCATCTGCTGAGTCTTCCATGTCCATGGACAGTTCGTCCTCCATATCTTCATGTCCTCCTGCACCTTCCTCAACATCTCGCCTGCTACCATGCGCCCTTGTTGATCCCTGTCCCCCATGGTCCCATGCCTGTCGCCTTGGTGATGATGAACGTCTGGACCTTGGTGATGTTGTTGTGTCTTGCGCATATGAATCCTCCTGTAGTTCCTCCCCTTCATGTTGTCCCACCCCCTGACTCCGAATAGTGTTTAGCGTGTGCTCCAGCATGTAAATGACTGGAATTGTCATGCTGATAATGGCATTGTCAGCGCTAAACATATTCGTCGCCATGTCGAAACTGTGCAGAAGGGTGCATAGGTCCTTGATCTGAGACCACTCTAGCAGTGTAATCTGCCCCACCTCTGCATCTCATTGGCCTAGGCTATACGTCATGACGTATTGCACCAGGGCTCGGTGGTGCTGTCTCTGTAACATGTGGAGAGTCGAATTCCAGCGTGTCGATACATCACATTTCAGGTGATGAACCGGCAGGCCGAAAGACTTCTGGAGCAATGCAAGTCAAGTCAGCTGCGGCGTTTAAACGGCAGAAGTGAGCAGAGAGTGACCATGCCCTGTGCAGAAGCCCATCTAGGCCGTGATAGTGGGTTAAAATTGCTGGCCAACAAGGTTAAACACGTGAGCCATACAAGGCACGTGTGCCAGCTTGCCCAGGCGAAGGGCCGCACCCAGGTTTGCAGCATTGTCGCACACGGCCTTACCAGGCTGCAGGTTGAGTGGAGACAACCATTTATTAAACTCGGACCGCAGAGCTGACCACAACTCCTCAGCTCTGTGACTCTTATTCCCAAGACATGTCAAGCTAAAGACCGCCTGATGCCGTTGCGCTCTGCTGCCAGCATAGTAATGAGGGTTGCGTGATTCCTTCTGCGCAGTGAGAACGCTGGTGGCCTGACCAGGCAGGCTTGGGGCGGAGGTGGAGGACCCAGATGAGGTGGAGGATGCAGAAGCAGTGGCGGAACTTGGACAGACAGAGGATTGACACACAAGTCGTGGGGACGGCAAGACTTGTGCAGCAGACCCTTCACCATCTATCACCATAGTTACCCAGTGGCCAGTCAGCGACATGTAACGTCCCTGTCCATGCTTACTGGTCCAAGTATCGGTGGTGAAATGCACCCGTTCACACACAGAGTTTCTCAAGGAAGCGGTGATGTTGTGTGCGACATGTTGGTGTAGCGCGGGCACACCTTTCTTAGAGAAGTAGTGGCGACTAGGCATCTGGTACTGGGGCACAGCGACAGACATAAGGTCTCTAAAATCCTGTGTGTCCACTAGGCGGAAAGGCAGCATTTCGGTAGCCAACAGCTTACAGAGGGATAGAGTCAACCTCTTAGCTTTGTCATGGGTCGCAGGAAGTGGCCTTTTATTTGACCACATCTGAGGGACAGAGATCTGGCTGCTGTGTGTAGACGGTGTTGAGTAGGGTGTCCCTGGAAAAATGCAGGTTTGTGAGGAAAGTGCAGGCGGAGACATGATGTTGCCTTCATCCAACGTTGGTGCTATCGATGTTTGAGAGAGCTGTACACACTCACTTGTTTCCCCTTCCAAACCAACTGACGACCTACCAAGCAAACTGCCTGTTGCGGTTACAGTGGTGGAAGTTGTGGGTGGAAAAACAGGTGTGACAGCTGTCCCCACAGTCCTAGAAGATGACGAGCGCGCGAATGCACTGGAAGGGGCAGGCGGTGGATGGTTGGCTCCGCTAGGCCGCATTGCAGCACGGTGAGCTTCCCACCAGGCCATATGATATTTATTCATGTGACGATTCATGGAAGAAGTTGTCAAACTGCTGAGGTTTTGACCTCTACTAAGATAACCATGCCAAATGTTACAGATCACATAATTTGGGCGATCTTTTTTTATGTCAAAAAAGGACCAGGCTAGGCAAGGCTTAGAGGCCATGCGACCTGTTGATCCACCCCGAATAATGCTCAGAGGCAGAGTGGTGGCTGAGGATGCAGTTGTAGACGTGCTACCAGTGCTCCGACTGTGTCCAGGAAGGCGCAAGGTTACTTCGTCGTCGGTTGCATCCTCCTCCACCGCCTCTGTTGACCTCCTCGAGTGCCTGACTGTGGGTTGACAGTAGGTGGGATCTAGAATTTCATCATCAATTGTTGTGTTTGCACTCCCCTCCCCCTCAGACCGAGCCTCTTCTTGCCCTGACCGAATATTTCAGTTGTCATCCCAATCGGGTATCTGCGTCTCATCTTCATCAGTATGTTCCTCATTGTCTATAACCACAGTTGTTGGAAAGGCAGCATTTTGGTAGCCAACAGTTTGCAGATGATGAAAGTCAACCTCCAAGCCATGTCATGCTCTTCTAGAAGCATGTAAAACATAGCGAGGGGACTCCAACCACAGTCTCCCTCGTTGCCACTAACTGGGCCACACACACCCCACTTGACTGGCATCGGTTGACCCCCCTTTTGAAAAAGAAAAAGATGCTTTGCATGAAGCACTCTCAAAAATACGCGTGCCTTTCCCGTCCCCTGGCTGACCCAGGGTAAGAAAAGTCCTCTGAGAGCCATGACTTGTTCATCTTGGTTCTTTTAGAGACACAGCGAGGGGACTCCAACCACAGTCTCCCTCGTTTCCACTAACTGGGCCACACACACCCCACTTGACTGGCATCAGTTGACCCCCCCTTTTGAAAAAGAAAAAGATGCTTTGCATGAAGCACTCTCAAAAATACGCGTGCCTTTCCCGTCCCCTGGCTGACCCAGGGGAAGAAAAGTCCTCTGAGAGCCATGTCCACATTGTCAGTGGACAGACATGTGTGCTTATCTGCCAGCAGACCCCCAGCAGCACTGAACACAGGTTCCGAGAGAACGCTGGCTGCAGGACACGACAAGATCCCCAAGGCGTACGTGTCGAGCTCAGGCAATTTATCAAGATTGGAAGCCTAAAATGAGCAGGGCTCAAGTTGCACAATAATGGAATCGATGTTTCCTTGCATATACTCATATATCTGTGTGTCCTCCTCTTTTTCCTTGTCCAGCTCTTTTGTTTTCACATGAGTATATGTCCTTGTCACTTTCCCATGTGTTGTGAGTTGTTTGTCACCTTTTGGACACCTTTGAGGGTGTTTTCTAGGTGTTTTTCTGTGTTTGTGATTGCCTGCCATTGTTTCCTATGCAGTTCGAGTTCGGTTCGTCGAACGTTCGACGAGCCGAACTCGAACGGGACCTCCGTTCGGCGAACCGGCCTCGAGCCGAACCGGGACCAGTTCGCTCATCTCTAGTTTGGAGGCGAATTTGTTCTTTTTGGGGGGTATTGCAACTTTTTGCCATTTTAGAGCGAATTTGTTCCTTTGGGGGGGTTTTGCAACATTTGGCCATTTGAGAGCGAATTTGTTCCTTTGGGGGGGGTATTGCAACTTTCGGCCGTTTGGAGGCGAATTTGTTCCTTTGGGGGGGTATTAAAACTTTTGGCCATTTGGGAGCAAATTTGTTCTTTTGGGGGGGTATTGCAACTTTTGGCAATTGGGGAGCAAATTTTTTCCTTTGGGGGAGTATTGCAAATTTTGGCCATTTGAGAGCAAATTTGTTTTTTTTGGGGGGTATTGCAACTTTTAACAATTTCAGAGCGAATTTATTCCTTTGGGGAGGTGTTGAAACTTTTGGCCGTTTGGAGGCGAATTTGTTCCTTTGGGGGGGGTATTGCAACTTTTGGCCATTGGGGAGCAAATTTGTTCCTTTCGGGGGGTATTGCAACTTTTGGCCATTTGAGAGCGAATTTGGTCCTTTGGGGGGTATTGCAACTTTTGACCATTTGGATGCGAATTTGTAACTTTGGGGGGGTATTGCAACTTTTGGCCGTTTGGAGGCGATTTTTTTCCTTTGGGGGGGTATTGCAACTTTTGGCCATTGGGGAGCAAATTTGTTCCTTTGGTGGGTATTGCAACTTTTGGCCGTTTGGAGGCGAAATTGTTACTTTGGGGGGGTATTGCAACTTTTGGCCATTGGGCAGCAAATTTGTTCCTTTGGGGGGCTATTGCAAATTTTGGCCATTTGAGAGCAAATTTGTTCCTTTGTTGGGGTATTGCAACTTTTGGCCGTTTGGAGGCGAATTTGTTCCTTTGGGCGGGTAATGCAACTTTCGGCCATTTGGAGGCAAATTTGTTCCTTTGGGGGGGTATTGCAACTTTTGGCCGTTTGGAGGCGAATTTGTTCCTTTGGGGGGGTATTGCAACTTTTGGCCATTGGGGAGCAAATTTGTTCCTTTGGGGGGGTATTACAACTTTTGGCCGTTTGGAGGCGAATTTGTTCCTTTGGGCGGGTAATGCAACTTTCGGCCATTTGGAGGCAAATTTGTTCCTTTGAGGGGGCAATGCAACTTTTGGCCATTTGGGAGCAAATTTGTTCCTTTGGGGGGGTTTTGCAACTTTTTGCCATTTCAGAGCGAAATTGGTCCTTTGGGCGGGTATTGCAACTTTTGACCGTTTGGAGGCGAATTTGTTCCTTTGGGTCGGTATTGCAATTTTTGGCCATTTGGGAGCAAATTTGTTCCTTTGGGGGGGGTATTGCAACTTTTGGCCGTTTGGAGGCGAATTTGTTCCTTTGGGGGGGTATTGCAACTTTTGGCCATTGGGGAGCAAATTTGTTCCTTTGGGGGGGTATTGCAACTTTTGGCCATTTGAGAGAGAATTTGGTCCTTTGGGGGGGTATTGCAACTTTTGGCCACTTGAGAGCAAATTTGTTCCTTTGGGGGGGTATTGCAACTTTTAGCCGTTTGGAGGCGAATTTGTTCCTTTAGGGGGGTATTGCAACTTTTGGCCATTTGAGAGCGAATTTGGTCCTTTGGGCGGGTAAGGCAACTTTCGGCCATTTGGAGGCGAATTTGTTCCTTTGGGGGGGTATTGCAACTTTTGGCCATTTGAGAGCGAATTTGGTCCTTTGGGCGGGTAAGGCAACTTTCGGCCATTTGGAGGCGAATTTGTTCCTTTGGGGGGGTATTGCAACTTTTGGCCATTGGGGAGCAAATTTGTTCCTTTGGGGTGGTATTACAACTTTTGGCCGTTTGGAGGCGAATTTGTTCTTTTGGGGGGGTATTGCAAGTTTTGGCCATTGGGGAGGAAATTTTTTCCTTTGGGGGTATTACAACTTTTTGCCATTTCAGAGCGAATTTGTTCCTTTGGGGGGGTATTGCAACTTTTGTCCGTTTGGAGGCGAATTTGTTCCTATTGGGGGGTATTGCAACTTTTGGCTATTTCAGAGCGAATTTGTTCATTTGGGGGTATTGCAACTTTTGGCCGTTTGGAGGCGAATTTGTTCCTTTGGGGGGGTATTGCAACTTTTGGCCATTTTAGAGCAAATTTGTTTCTTTGGGGGGATGTTGCAACTTTTGGCTGTTTGGAGGCGAATTTGTTCCTTTGGGGGGGTATTGCAACTTTTGGCTGTTTGGAGGCGAATTTGTTCCTTTGGGGAGGTATTGCAACATTTAACCGTTTGGGGGCGAATTTGTTCCTTGGGGGTGTATTGCAACTTTTGGCCATTTGAGAGCGAATTTGTTCCTTTGGGGGGGTATTGCAACTTTTGACCGTTTGGAGGCGAATTTGTTCCTTGGGGGGGGTATTGCAACTTTTGGCCATTTGGGAGCAAATTTGTTCCTTTGGGGGCTGTTTCAAATTATGGCCACTTGAGAGCAAATTTGTTTCTGGGGGGATATGGCAACTTTTGGCCATTTCAGTGCGAAATTGGTTTTTTGGGGGCTGTTGCAACTTTTGGCCGTTTGGAGGCGAATTTGTTCCTTTGGGTGGGTATTGCAACTTTTGGCCGTTTGGAGGCGAATTTGTTCTTTTGGGGGGGTATTGCAAATTTTGGCCATTGGTGAGCAAATTTGTTCGTTTGGGGGGGTATTGCAACTTTTGGCCGTTTAAAGGCGAATTTGTTCCTTTGGGGGAAGTATTGCAACTTTTGGCCATTTGAGAGCGAAATTGATCCTTTGGGGGGGTATTGAAACTTTCAACCATTTGGTAGCAAATTTGGTCATTTGAGCGGGTATTGCAACTTTCGGCCGTTTGGAGGCGAATTTTTTCCTTTGGGGGGGTATTGTAAATTTGGACCATTTGAGAGCGAATTAGTTGCTTTGGTGGGGTTTTACAACTTTCGGCCGTTTGGAGGCGAATTTGTTCCTTTGGGGGGGTATTAAAACTTTTGGCCATTTGGGAGCAAATTTGTTCTTTTGGGGGGTATTGCAACTTTTGGCAATTGGGGAGCAAATTTTTTCCTTTGGGGGAGTATTGCAAATTTTGGCCATTTGAGAGCAAATTTGTTTTTTTGGGGGGGGTATTGCAACTTTTAACAATTTCAGAGCGAATTTATTCCTTTGTTGGGGTATTGCAACTTTCGGCCATTTGGAGGCAAATTTGTTCCTTTGGGGGGGTAATGCAACTTTTGGCCGTTTGGAGGCGAATTTGTTCCTTTGGGGGGGTATTGCAACTTTTGGCTATTGGGGAGCAAATTTGTTCCTTTGGGGGGGTATTACAACTTTTGGCCGTTTGGAGGCGAATTTGTTCCTTTGGGCGGGTAATGCAACTTTCGGCCGTTTGGAGGCGAATTTGTTCCTTTGGGGGGTATATCAATTTTTTGCCATTTCAGAGCGAAATTGTTCCTTTGGGGGGGGTATTGTAACTTTTGGCCATTTGGGAGCAAATTTGTTCCTTTGGGGGCTATTGCAAATTTTGGCCATTTGAGAGCAAATTTGTTCCTTTGTTGGGGTATTGCAACTTTCGGCCGTTTGGAGGCTAATTTGTTCCTTTGGGGGGGGTATTGCAACTTTTGGCAATTTGAGAGCGAATTTGGTCCTTTGGGCGGGTATTGCAACTTTTGGCCATTGGGGAGCAAATTTGTTCCTTTGTTGGGGTATTGCAACTTTCGGCCATTTGGAGGCAAATTTGTTCCTTTCGGGGGGTATATCAACTTTTGGCCGTTTGGAGGCGAATTTGTTCCTTGGGGGGGTATTGCAACTTTTGGCCATTTGGGAGCAAATTTGTTCCTTTGGGGGGGTATTGCAACTTTTTGACATTTCAGAGCGAAATTCTTCCTTTGGGGGGGTATTGTAACTGTTGGCCATTTGGGAGAAAATCTGTTCCTTTGGGGGCTATTGCAAATTTTGGCCATTTGAGAGCGAATTTGGTCCTTTGGGGGGTATTGCAACTTTTGGCCATTTTAGAGCGAATTTGTTCTTTTTGGGGGGTATTGCAACTTTTTGCCATTTTAGAGCGAATTTGTTCCTTTGGGGGGTATTGCAACTTTTGGCCGTTTGGAGGCGAATTTGTTCCTTTGGGGGGGTATTGCAACATTTGGCCATTTGAGAGCGAATTTGGTCCTTTGGGGGGGTATTGCAACTTTTGGCCATTTTAGAGCAAATTTGTTCCTTTGGGGGAGTATTGCAACTTTTGGCTGATTGGAGGCGAATTTGTTCGTTTGGGGGGGTATTGCAACTTTTAACCGTTTGGGGGCGAATTTGTTCCTTTGTGGGGGTATTGCAACTTTTGGCCATTTGAGAGCGAATTTGTTCCTTTGGGGGGTATTGCAACTTTTGACCGTTTGGAGGCGAATTTGCTCCTTTGGGGGGATATTGCAACTTTTGGCCATTTGGGAGCAAATTTGTTCCTTTGGGGGCTATTTCAACTTTTGGCTATTTCAGTGCGAATTTGTTTTTTTGGGGGGTGTTGCAACTTTTGGCCGTTTGGAGGCGAATTTGTTCTTTTGGGGGTGGGTATTGCAACTTTTGGCCGTTTGGAGGCGAATTTGTTCTTTTGGGGGGGTATTGCAAATTTTGGCCATAAGGAAGCAAATTTGTTCCTTTGGGGGGGTTTTGCAACTTTCGGCCGTTTGGAGGCTAATTTGTTCCTTTGGGGGGGTATTAAAACTTTTGGCCATTTGGGAGCAAATTTGTTCTTTTGGGGGGGTATTGCAACTTTTGGCAATTGGGGAGCAAATTTTTTCCTTTGGGGGAGTATTGCAAATTTTGGCCATTGGGGAGAAAATTTGTTCCTTTCGGGGGGTATTGCAACTTTTGGCCATTTGAGAGCGAATTTGGTCCTTTGGGGGGTATTGCAACTTTTGACCATTTGGATGCGAATTTGTAACTTTGGGGGGGTATTGCAACTTTTGGCCGTTTGGAGGCGATTTTTTTCCTTTGGGGGGGTATTGCAACTTTTGGCCATTGGGGAGCAAATTTGTTCCTTTGGTGGGTATTGCAACTTTTGGCCGTTTGGAGGCGAATTTGTTACTTTGAGGGGGTATTGCAACTTTTGGCCATTGGGCAGCAAATTTGTTCCTTTGGGGGGCTATTGCAAATTTTGGCCATTTGAGAGCAAATTTGTTCCTTTGTTGGGGTATTGCAACTTTTGGCCGTTTGGAGGCGAATTTGTTCCTTTGGGCGGGTAATGCAACTTTCGGCCATTTGGAGGCAAATTTGTTCCTTTGGGGGGGTATTGCAACTTTTGGCCGTTTGGAGGCAAATTTGTTCCTTTGGGGGGGTGTTTCAACTTTTGGCCATTTGGGAGCAAATTTTTTCCTTTGGGGGTATTACAACTTTTTGCCATTTCAGAGCGAATTTGTTCCTATTGGGGGGTATTGCAACTTTTGGCCGTTTGGAGGCGAATTTGTTACTTTGGGGGGGTATTGCAACTTTTGGCCATTGGGCAGCAAATTTGTTCCTTTGGGGGGGTATTGCAACTTTTTGCCATTTTAGAGCGAATTTGTTCCTTTGGGGGGTATTGCAACTTTTGGCCGTTTGGAGGCGAATTTGTTCCTTTGGGGGGGGGGGGGTATTGCAACATTTGGCCATTTGAGAGCGAATTTGGTCCTTTGGGGGGGTATTGCAACTTTTGGCCATTTTGGAGCAAATTTTTTTCTTTGGGGGGATGTTGCAACTTTTGGCTGTTTGGAGGCGAATTTGTTCCTTTGGGGAGGTATTGCAACTTTTGGCTGTTTGGAGGCGAATTTGTTCCTTTGGGGAGGTATTGCAACTTTTAACCGTTTGGGGGCAAATTTGTTCCTTTGGGGGGGTATTACAACTTTTGGCCGTTTGGAGGCGAATTTGTTCTTTTGGGGGGGGGGTATTGCAAGTTTTGGCCATTTGGGAGCAAATTTGTTCCTTTGGGGGGTGTTGCAACTTTTGGCCATTTGGGAGCAAATTTTTTCCTTTGGGGGCTATTGCAAATTTTGGCCATTTGAGAGCAAATTTGTTCCTTTGTTGGGGTATTGCAACTTTTGGCCGTTTGGGGCGAATTTGTTCCTTTAGGGGGGTATTGCAACTTTTGGCAATTTGAGCGCGAATTTGGTCCTTTGGGCAGGTATTGCAACTTTCGGCCATTTGGAGGCAAATTTGTTCCTTTCGGGGGGTATATCAACTTTTGGCCGTTTGGAGGCGAATTTGTTCCTTGGGGGGGTATTGCAACTTTTGGTTATTGGGGAGCAAATTTGTTCCTTTGGGGGGGTATTACAACTTTTGGCCGTTTGGAGGCGAATTTGTTCTTTTGGGGGGGTATTGCAAGTTTTGGCCATTTGGGAGCAAATTTGTTCCTTTGGGGGAGTGTTGCAACTTTTGGCCATTTGGGAGCGAATTTGTTCCTTTGGGGGGTATTGCAACTTTTGGCCGTTTGGAGGCAAATTTGTTCCTTTTGGGGGGTATTGCAACTTTTGGCCTTTTGGAGGCGAATTTGTTCCTTTGGGGGGGTATTGCAACATTTGGCCATTTGAGAGCGAATTTGGTCCTTTGGAGGGGTATTGCAACTTTTGGCCATTTTAGAGCGAATTTGTTTCTTTGGGGGGGTGTTGCAACTTTTGGCTGTTTGGAGGCAAATTTGTTCCTTTGGGGGAGTATTGCAACTTTTGGCTGATTGGAGGCGAATTTGTTCCTTTGGGGGGGTATTGCAACTTTTAACCGTTTGGGGGCGAATTTGTTCCTTTGGGGGGTATTGCAACTTTTGGCCATTTGAGAGCGAATTTGTTCCTTTGGGGGGGTATTGCCACTTTTGGCCGTTTGGGAGCAAATTTGTTCCTTTGGGGGCTATTTCAACTTTTGGCCATTTCAGTGCGAATTTGTTCCTTTGGGGGAAGTATTGCAACTTTTGGCCATTTGAGAGCGAAATTGGTCCTTTGGGGGGGTATTGAAACTTTCAACCATTTGGTAGCAAATTTGGTCCTTTGAGCGGGTATTGCAACTTTCGGCCGTTTGGAGGCGAATTTTTCCTTTGGGGGGTATTGTAAATTTGGACCATTTGAGAGCGAATTTGTTGCTTTGGTGGGGTTTTGCAACTTTCGGCCGTTTGGAGGCGAATTTGTTCCTTTGGGGGGTATTGCAACTTTTGGCAATTGGGGAGCAAATTTTTTCCTTTGGGGGAGTATTGCAAATTTTGGCCATTTGAGAGCAAATTTGTTATTTTGGGGGGGTATTGCAACTTTTAACAATTTCAGAGCGAATTTATTCCTTTGGGGGGGTGTTGCAACTTTTGGCCGTTTGGAGGCGAATTTGTTTCTTTGGGGGGGTATTGCAACTGTTGGCCGTTTGGAGGCGGATTTGTTCCTTTGGGGGGGTATTGCAACTTTTGGTCGTTTTAAAGTGAATTTGTTCCTTTGGGGGGGGTAATGCAACTTTTGGCCATTGGGCAGCAAATTTGTTTCTTGGGGCTATTGCAAATTTTGGCCATTTGAGAGCAAATTTGTTCCATTGAGGGGTATTGCAACTTTTTGCCATTTCAGAGCGAATTTGTTCCTTTGGGGAGGTATTGCAATTTTTGGCCATTTGGGAGCAAATTTGTTCCTTTGGGGGCTATTGCAAATTTTGGCCATTTGAGAGCAAATTTGTTCCTTTGTGGGGGTATTGCAACTTTTGGCCATTTTAGAGCGAATTTGTTCTTTTGGGGGGTATTGCAACTTTTGGCCGTTTGGAGGCGAATTTGTTCCTTTTGGGGGGTATTGCAAGTTTTGTCCATTTGGGAGCAAATTTGTTCCTTTGGGGGGGTTTTGCAACTTTTGGCCATTTTTAGAGCAAATTTGTTCCTTTGGGGGGATATTGCAACTTTTTGCCATTTCAGAGCGAATTTGTTCCTTTGGGGGGGTATTGCAACTTTTGGCCGTTTGGAGGCGAATTTGTTCCTTTGGGGGGGTATTGCAACTTTTGGCCATTTCAGAGCGAATTTGTTCCTTTGGGGGGGGTATTGCAACTTTTTGCTATTTGGAAGCAAATTTGTTCCTTTGGGGGGGGGTTGCAACTTTTGGCCATTTTAGTGCGAATTTGTTCCTTTGGGGGGGTATTGCAACTTTTGGCCATTTGGGAGCAAATTTGTTCCTTGGGGGGGTATTTTAACTTTTGGCCATTTGAGAGCAAATTTGTTCCTTTGGGGTGGTGTTGCAACTTTTGGCCGTTTGGAGTCGAATTTATTCCTTTGGGGGGGTATTGAAACTTTTGGCCATTTCAGAGCGAATATGTTCCTTTAGGGGGTATTGCAACTTTTGGTCTTTTTGAGGCAAATTTGTTCCTTTGGGGGGGTGTTGCAACTTTTGGCCATTTGGAAGTGAATTTGTTCCTTTGGGGGGGTATTGCAACTTTTGACCTTTGGTCAGCAATTTTGTTCCTTGAAGGGGTATTGCAACTTTCAGCCATTTGGCAGCAAATTTGGTACTTTGGGTGGGTAATGCAACTTTCGGCCGTTTGGAGGCGAATTTGTTTTTTGGGGGGTGTCACAAACCACCGGGGGGGTCACTCAGAAATCCCCCGCGCTGGCTACCAGTACGTCACAATCGGGGGGTAACAAGTGGGGGTCACCCCTCCTTTATACCTCCCGACCGACAGAGCACGTGATGCGCTCTCTAGCGCCCCTCTTATAGTCAGGCCAATTATGGAATTGCCCGACAATAAGCAAGGAGGCCGCTATACTACTTATGCCGATTATTGAAGGGTCCCCGGTGAGAGTAGGGTATATATTCCCCCGACCTCCGCGGGCGGAATATATAAAATCTCCCCGAATCTCACTGGCCTCCCCACAATAATCCTTGGCACAAACTCGCTGCCACCAACCGATTTACGGTAACTATTAGCCGAACACACAGACGTGGGATTCAAGATCGAGATAACAGAGCAGCCCAAGATTAATTATATAATTTAATCAGCCTAAAGCACACTAGAAACTACAATATATACAATAGGGAATCTACAGAATATACATATGTCAGAGTACAGTTACAGATAAAGCATGATTTACAAACAGGTATGCAATTCAATCAGTTACCTTGTGCGTCTGGCCACAGGGGGGCGCTGTAGACCAGGTTTCCAGGAACTCCCACAGATGTTTCCTACACGTGACCCCCAGCGAAAGAACACTGGAAAATGGCCGAAGTAGGGTTATCAACCTGGGCAAGTCCAGGTCCCCTCCTACCTTAGTGACCTCACAGGGAGCACTGCTCCACCCCTGGCTTGAGTTATGGACAATCCACAACATGGAATATGGGCCATAACTTTGCCTGGGAGCGTCGTAGGCGGACGCCAATGCTCTCATTGTGACAGTTATGAATTTAGCTACAGAACGAGGGGACTCATGACCTGTCTGCCAGTTCCCCATTGGCTGATATCACGCCTGGGGCATTTCCCAATGTCCTGCTCCCATAAAAAGGGTGTGCCGGCATCGTCCGCATGCGGAGACACCATTTTTATGGTTGCCATATTTATCGGAAATATGGCTTGCGAGATATGAACCATTTTTTACTGGAGTCGTTCTGTCTGGCTATTTCCATAGCCTTGCTAATGAGATACAACTCTTGTTACAGGGTGACGGCAGGGAGTCATCCTGTGTCCATTGTTCCCACACCACCTCATTTCCATATCACAGGACATGGCCATGGAGGTGTAAGTGGAACACTGAGAACAAGAAGGGAGGGGGCACTGCCAGGGAGTGATGAGGGATTATGACTGGAGTCATAATTCATCTTCATATCCCGGGATTTGCCTCACACCTCCCCCCTTTTGAGGGCGCTAGGGGGCAGCACACTCCGGTGTTCCCCCGTGCGCCCGTCCGCGACCTCTCCTTGTCGGGACAGCCCGTCTGCGTTACCGTGGTCACGGCCCCTTTTGTGGCGAATGGTGAAGTTGTATTGCTGGAGCGCAAGGCTCCATCGCAACAATCGCCCATTCGTCCCAGAGACGGTGTGCAACCAGCTGAGGGGATTGTGGTCCGTCTCCACGATGAAGTGGCGCCCGTATAGATAGGGTTGCAGACGCTGCAGGGCCCACACTATGGCCAGGCACTCCTTCTCCATCGTGGAATAGGCAACTTCCCTTGGTAACAGCTTCCGGCTCAGGTACAAGACTGGGTGCTCTTGGCTCGCAGAGTCCACCTGGCTGAGCACCGCACCGAGGCCGAAGTCACTGGCGTCGGTCTGTACTACAAACGGCCGCGTGAAGTCGGCTGCCTGTAGCACGGGCGGGCTGGACAGGGCGTCCTTTAGGGCCCGGAAGGCTGTCTCGCAGTCCATTGTCCAATCGACTGCAGAGGGCAGCTTCTTCTTGGTGAGGTCCGTCAAGGGCTTTGCCAGGCTACTATAGCATGGAACAAACCTCCTATAGTACCCAGCGGTCCCCAAGAAGGACATCACCTGCTTCTTGGTCCTGGGGGTGGGCCAGGATGCGATGGCTTCCACTTTCTCAGGCTCGGGCTTCAGTGTTCTCCCACCTACCCGGTGACCGAGGTACTGGACCTCGCTCATGGCCAGCTGACACTTTCCCGGCTTGATGGTGTCGTAGCCCTGATCTGCCTCAGCAGGCAAGTCCCCAAGGATATCCAGGGCCTTACCCCTTAAACGGGGGGTCAGGTATTTGGCCCACTGGTCCTTGTCCAGATGGTGCTGCAAGCAAGTCCGTTCAAAAGCAGTCAAGAAAGAGTCCAAGTCTCCATCCTTCTCCAGCACTGGGAAGTCCTCAACACGGACCTTTGGAAGTTTGGTGTCTCGAAGGTCACATGTGGCTGATGAGGGCCGGAGCTGAGCTAGCTGCAGCTGGTAGTCACGGTCTGCCTGTCGCTCTCGCTCTTCACGCGCTGCCTGCCGCTCTCGCTCCGCAGCCTCACGCTCTGCGTGCCGCTCCGCAGCCTCAGCGTCACGCGCTGCCTGCCGCTCTGCCCTGCGCTCTGCCAGGAGTTCCTTGTAGCCCTTCTGGTCTCCAGCCTGGAGAAGGGCCATAGCCATTTGAAGAAGGCTATCCGAGCCTCCCAGGCTCGGTGGAATGGCACGTGGTGATCTGCGGCACGCTGCAGAGCTAGGCGATTCACTGTCCCTTTCAGAGCGGAGGGCTGGCATCTGGCTCGTTGAGGAACCTTGGGTGAGCTCCTCCTCATCTTGTCCAGCAGTGCCAGGTTGCGCAATGTCCTCGGCAGAACGGTTTTCTGGCGTCGAGCTCCTGGAGGACTCGTGGGCAACCTCCTCATTGCTGTCCACAGCACCGTCCTCCCTCTCTTCGGCTCCTGCCTTAGCATTGGCCAGTTGCATAGCTCTGCTCCTGGTGCCATCAGCCATTCTTGCAGACTTTTGGTCACTGACACAGAACTGACACCTGATGCACCCACACACCTTACAGTATCTGCACTCTGACACTCTAGTGTTGAGCTAGTCTGAAGACCCCAGCAGCCACAGCTGCTGCAGGCAGTCTTTAGTGTCTGGGAGTATGGGTCTCACACTCACACACACTATTATCTCGATCCCACCGCTATGCCACCAATATGTCACGAACCACCGGGGGGTCACTCAGAAATCCCCCGCGCTGGCTACCAGTACGTCACAATCGGGGTGTAACAAGTGGGGGTCACCCCTCCTTTATACCTCCCGACCGACAGAGCACGTGATGCGCTCTCTAGCGCCCCTCTTATAGTCAGGCCAATTATGGAATTGCCCGACAATAAGCAAGGAGGCCGCTATACTACTTATGCCGATTATTGAAGGGTCCCCGGTGAGAGTAGGGTATATATTCCCCCGACCTCCGCGGGCGGAATATATAAAATCTCCCCGAATCTCACTGGCCTCCCCACAATAATCCTTGGCACAACTCGCTGCCACCAACCGATTTACGGTAACTATTAGCCGAACACACAGACGTGGGATTCAAGATCGAGATAACAGAGCAGCCCAAGATTAATTATATAATTTAATCAGCCTAAAGCACACTAGAAACTACAATATATACAATAGGGAATCTACAGAATATACATATGTCAGAGTACAGTTACAGATAAAGCATGATTTACAAACAGGTATGCAATTCAATCAGTTACCTTGTGCGTCTGGCCACAGGGGGGCGCTGTAGACCAGGTTTCCAGGAACTCCCACAGATGTTTCCTACACGTGACCCCCAGCGAAAGAACACTGGAAAATGGCCGAAGTAGGGTTATCAACCTGGGCAAGTCCAGGTCCCCTCCTACCTTAGTGACCTCACAGGGAGCACTGCTCCACCCCTGGCTTGAGTTATGGACAATCCACAACATGGAATATGGGCCATAACTTTGCCTGGGAGCGTCGTAGGCGGACGCCAATGCTCTCATTGTGACAGTTATGAATTTAGCTACAGAACGAGGGGACTCATGACCTGTCTGCCAGTTCCCCATTGGCTGATATCACGCCTGGGGCATTTCCCAATGTCCTGCTCCCATAAAAAGGGTGTGCCGGCATCGTCCGCATGCGGAGACACCATTTTTATGGTTGCCATATTTATCGGAAATATGGCTTGCGAGATATGAACCATTTTTTACTGGAGTCGTTCTGTCTGGCTATTTCCATAGCCTTGCTAATGAGATACAACTCTTGTTACAGGGTGACGGCAGGGAGTCATCCTGTGTCCATTGTTCCCACACCACCTCATTTCCATATCACAGGACATGGCCATGGAGGTGTAAGTGGAACACTGAGAACAAGAAGGGAGGGGGCACTGCCAGGGAGTGATGAGGGATTATGACTGGAGTCATAATTCATCTTCATATCCCGGGATTTGCCTCACAGGGGGGTATTGCAACTTTTGGCCATTTGGGAGCAAATTTGTTCCTTTGGGGGGTATTGCAACTTTTGGCCATTTGGGAGCAAATTTGTTCCTTTGGGGGGGTATTGCAACTTTTGGCCATTTGGGAGCAAATTTGTTCCTTTGGGGTGGTATTGCAACTTTTGTCCATTTGGGAGCAAACTTTTATTTTGGGGGGGTATTTCAACTTTTGGACATGTGGAGACGAATTTGTTCTTTTGGGGGGGTATTGCAAATTTTGACCATCTTAAGGCGAATTTGTTCCTTTGGGGGGGTATTGCAACTTTTGGCCATTTGGGAGCAAATTTGTTCCTTTGGGGGGGTATTGCAACTTTTGGCCATTTGGGAGTAAATTTGTTCCTTTGGGGGGGCATTGCAACTATTGGCTGTTTGGAGGAGAATTTGTTCCATTGGGGTGGTATTGCCACTTTTGGCCGTCTGATGGCGAATTTGTTCCTTTGGGGGGGTATTTAATCTTTTGGCCATTTGGGAGCGAACTTTTCCTTTGGGGGGGTATTTCAACTTTTGGACGTGTGGAGACGATTTTGTTTCTTTGGGTGCGGGGGGCTATTGCATCTTTTGGTTGTTTGAGAGCGAATTTGTTCCTTTGGGGTGGTATTGCAACTTTTGTCCATTTGGGAGCAAACTTTTCTTTTGGGGGGGTATTTCAACTTTTGGACATGTGGAGACGAATTTGTTCTTTTGGGGGGGTATTGCAAATTTTGACCATCTTAAGGCGAATTTGTTCCTTTGGGGGGTATTGCAACTTTTGTCCATTTGGGAGCAAATTTGAATTTGTTGAACTTTTTTTTTGTGTTTTTCTCCCATTTTTCATGAGATGAACTCTAAGATCTAAGACTTTTTTCTTGAGCACAAAAGGCCGTTATCTCTCAAATGTTGTTCACAAATTTGTATGTTAGTGATACGTCTCCTCTGAGGAGATGATCCATCCACCGAACAGGTGCCACATATCAAGATGCTGATTAGACAGCATGATTATTGCACAGGTGCGCCTTTGGCTGGCCACAATTAAAGGTCACTCTGAAATGTGCAGTTTTATCACTTAGCACAAAGCCACAGATGTCGCAGGTTTTTCAGGAGTTTGGTGTGCTGACTGCAGCAATGTCCACCAGAGCTGTTGCTCGTGAATTGAATCTTAATTTCTCTCCAACCGATCTCACAACGGCAGACCACGTGTGACCGCATCGGCCCCGGACCTCCACATCCAGCATCTTTATCTACAAGGTCGTCAGTGACCGGCCCCCCGGACAGCAGCTGCAACAATCGGTGCAAAACTGAAGAATGTCTGCACAAACTGTCAGAAACCGTCTCCAGGAGGCTCCTCTGCTGCTCGTCGTCTTCATCAGATTCTCCACCTGACTGCAGTTCATCGTCATGACCGACGTAAGTGCGAAAATGTTCATATTCGATGTCTTCTGGCCCATTGCAGAGGTAAACTGTATTATAGTAGTTATATTCTTGTATATAGTGGCAATATTATAGTAGTTATATTCTTGTATATAGGGGGCAATATTATAGTAGTTATATTCTTGTATATAGGGGCAGTATTATAGTATCTATAATCTTGTATATAGGGGCAGTATTATAGTATCTATAATCTTGTATATAGGGGCAGTATTATAGTAGTTATATTCTTGTATATAGGGGCAGTTTTATTGTAGTTATATTCTTGTCCATAGGAGTAGTATTATAGTAGTTATATTCTTGTACAATAGGGGCAGTATTATAGTAGTTATATTCTTGTTCTTAAGAGCAGTATTATTGTAGTTATATTCTTGTTCATTGGAGTAGTATTATAGTAGTTATATTCCTGTACATAGGGGCAGTATTATAGTATCTATAATCTTGTACATAGGGGCAGTATTATAGTAGTTATATTCTTGTATATAGGGGGCAGTATTATAGTAGTTATATTCTTGTATATAGGGGCAGTATTATAGTAGTTATATTCTTGTACATAGGGGGCAGTATTATAGTAGTTATATTCTTGTCCATAGGGGGCAGTATTATAGTAGTTATATTCTTGTACATAGGAGCAGTATTATAGTAGTTATATTCTTGTACATAGAGGCAGTATTATAGTAGTTATATTCTTGTCCATAGGGGGCAGTATTATAGTAGTTATATTCTTTTACATAGGAGGCAGTATTATAGTAGTTATATTCTTTTACATAGGGGGCAGTATTATAGTAGTTATATTCTTATACATAGGGGGCAGTATTATAGTAGTTATATTTTTGTCCATAGGGGGCAGTATTATAGTAGTTATATTCTTGTACATAAGAGCAGTAATATAGTAGTTATATTCTTGTACATAGGAGCAGTAATATAGTAGTTATATTCTTGTATATAGGGGGTAGTATTATAGTAGTTATATTCTTGTACATAGGGGGCAGTATTATAGTAATTATATTCTTGTATATAGGGGGAAGTATTATAGTAGTTATATTCTTGTATATAGGGGCAGTATTATAGTAGTTATATTCTTGTACATAGGAGCAGTATTATAGTAGTTATATTTTTGTACATAGGAGCAGTATTATAGTAGTTATATTCTTGTACATAGGGGCAGTATTATAGTAGTTATATTCTTTTACATAGGGGGCAGTATTATAGTAGTTATATTCTTTTACATAGGGGCAGTATTATAGTAGTTATATTTTTGTACATAGGCGGCAGTATTATAGTAGTTATATTCTTGTACATAGGGGCAGTATTATAGTAGTTATATTTTTGTACATAGGGGCAGTATTATAGTAGTTATATTCTTGTACATAGGAGCAGTATTATAGTAGTTATATTCTTGTACATAGGGGCAGTATTATAGTAGTTATATTCTTTTACATAGGGGGCAGTATTATAGTAGTTATATTCTTTTACATAGGGGCAGTATTATAGTAGTTATATTTTTGTACATAGGGGCAGTATTATAGTAGTTATGTTCTTGTATATAGGGGGTAGTATTATAGTAGTTATATATTCACTAAAAGGGAGAAATGGAAATGTTTCAAGAGAAAAAGAGGACTCATCAGATTGGGCAATGTGTAATATGAAGTGTCAGCAGTTTTCATTGGGATTAATTTTCTTATTTCGTTCAGTTTTACACATCACTTTGCGTCGGTTTTCGATCAGTGATTGCAAAACTCCACCGTTATCTCGCACCCGGAATGTCACCTCTATGGCTGCTGTCTATATCAGTCTACAGTGAGCTCCCCCTGGTGGTGACCGCTGGGGAGTTATTCGTTATCATATATATTTATCCTGGCTGTGTGAATGGGCTTGGTGTAAGGGGTGCTAACTATTTTGCCGCAGCCTGTTCCATATTGATTGGGTATTTGTAGTAATATCTAATGGTGTAGACAGCCGCGGCTTCTGCTGAATATTGATTACATGGGGCTTTATCGTTTACAGGAAGCTGAAATCTGGTACAAAACTCATCGAGTTCCTGACGCATCGATCTTTCCAGAAAGTCCTAAATTAAGTCATTTCTTAAATTCAGCTATTTTTTTTTTGCTTTATGAGGCAGAAATGTCTTCTTCCAGGTATGAGGAACCGAATATTGAGAAACAGCGGAAGGTGATTGTGCAGAAACTGCAGAATGCACGAGATTGCTGGATTATATAAGCTGGGACATCCCGGAGCGATCAGTGGTGAAAGGGAGCAGCAATGAAAGGGTGTGTGCCGACCATCGCCGGAGTCCTGATCTGGATCAGCACCGCCAGCACCGCGGAAGACGCCTGTCCAGGTGAGGGTCTCATACAGTACAGGTATACAGCTCAGCAGACGGTATCACACAGAAGAGGATTAGATACAGCTCAGCAGACAGTATCACACAGGATAGGATTAGATACACGGCTCAGCAGACAGTATCACACAGGAGAGGATTAGATACACGGCTCAGCAGACAGTATCACACAGGAGAGGATTAGATACACGGCTCAGCAGACAGTATCACACAGGATAGGATTAGATACACGGCTCAGCAGACAGTATCACACAGGAGAGGATTAGATACACAGCTCAGCAGACAGTAGCACACAGGAGAGGATTAGATACACAGCTCAGCAGACAGTATCACACAGGATAGGATTAGATACATGGCTCAGCAGACAGTATCACACAGGAGAGGATTAGATACAGCTCAGCAGACTGTATCACACAGGAGTGGATTAGATACACAGCTCAGCAGACGGTATCACACGAGAGGATTAGATACAGCTCAGCAGAATGTATCATACAGGAGAGGATTAGATACACAGCTCAGCAGACAGTATCACACAGAAGAGGATTAGATACACAGCTCAGCAGAGAGTATCACACAGGAAAGGATTAGATACACAGCTCAGCAGACAGTATTACACAGGAAAGGATTAGATACACAGCTCAGCACAGTATCACACAGGATAGGATTAGATACACAGCTCAGCAGACGTATCCCACAGGAGAGTATTAGATACACAGCTCAGCAGACAGTATCACACAGAAGAGGATTAGATACACAGCTCAGCAGACAGTATCACACAGGAGAGGATTAGATACACAGCTCAGCAGACAGTATCACACAGGATAGGATTAGATACACGGCTCAGCAGACAGTATTACACAGGAAAGGATTAGATACACAGCTCAGCACAGTATCACACAGGATAGGATTATACACACAGCTCAGCAGACGTATCCCACAGGAGAGTATTAGATACATAGCTACTCATCCCTCTTCCTCCAAATCCAGCTTCTCCACCATGACAGAAAACAATCTCTCCACTCTACTCTCAAGATCACATCTAACCACCTGTGCACTGGACCCGCTCCCATCGCACCTCATCCCCAACATCACCGCAGTCCTCATCCCATCTCTTCAACCTATCACTAGCAAGTGGTGTATTCCCTTCATGCTTTAAACATGCCTCTATTACACCCATCCTCAAAAAGCCCTCCCTTGACCCATCCTCTGTGTCAAACTATCGCCCCATATCCCTTCTCCCCTATGCCTCAAAACTACTGGAACAGCATGTCCATCTTGAATTGTCCTCATACCTCTCCTCCTGCTCCCTCTTTGACCGGCTTCAATCTGGCTTCCGACCACATCATTCTACCGAAACTGCCCTAACCAAAGTCACCAATGATCTACTAACCGCCAAAGCCAAGCGACACTACTCTATCCTCCTCCTCCTGGACCTGTCCTCTGCCTTCGACACAGTAGACCATTCCCTCCTACTACAGATTCTCTCATCTCTGGGCATCACAGACTTGGCCCTATCTTGGATATCCTCATACCTAACCGACCGAACTTTCAGCGTCTCCCATTCTCACACCACTTCCTCATCTCGCCCCCTATCTGTCGGTGTCCCTCAAGGCTCAGTTCTTGGACCCCTGCTGTTCTCCATCTATACCTTCGGCTTGGGACAGCTCATAGAGTCCCACGGCTTCCAGTATCATCTCTATGCCGATGACACACAGATCTACCTCTCTGGACCTGACATTACCTCTCTACTAACCAAAATACCACAATGTTTGTCTGCTATTTCATCCTTCTTCTCTGCACGATTCCTAAAACTTAACATGGACAAAACAGAGTTCATTGTCTTTCCTCCTCCTCACTCACCTCCTCCAACAAGCCTTTCCATCAAACTTGATGGTTGCTCACTCTCCCCAGTCTCACAAGCTCGTTGCCTTGGAGTAACCCTCGACTCTGCTCTATCCTTCAAGCCACACATCCAAGCCCTCTTCAACTCATGCCGATTACAACTCAAAAATATCTCCCGGATCCGTGCTTTTCTTAACCAAGAATCAGCAAAAACATTAGTGCATGCCCTCATCATCTCCCGCCTCGACTACTGCAACCTCCTGCTCTCTGGCCTCCCTTCCAACACTCTTGCACCCCTCCAATCTATCCTAAACTCTGCAGCCCGCTTAATCCACCTCTCCCCTCGCTACTCCCCAGCCTCGCCACTCTGCCAATCCCTTCACTGGCTTCCCATCGCCCAACGACTCCAGTTCAAAACATTAACCATGACATACAAAGCCATGCACAACCTGTCTCCTCCCTACATCTGTGACCTAGTCTCCCAGTACCTACCTGCACGCAACCTCAGATCCTCACAAGATCTCCTTCTCTGCTCCTCTCTTATTTCCTCTTCCCACAATCGTGTACAAGATTTCTCCCGTGCATCCCCCATACTCTGAAACGCTCTACCTCAGCACATCAGACTCTCCACTACCGTGGAAAGCTTCAAGAGGAACCTCAAGACCCACCTCTTCCAACAAGCCTACAACCTACAATAGCCCTCAGCCCAGTAGACCACTGCGCAACCAGCTCTGTCGTCACCTATTGTACCATCACCCATTCCCTGTAGACTGTGAGCCCTCGCGGGCAGGGTCCTCTCTCCTCCTATACCAGTCTGTCTTGTACTGTTAATGATTGTTGTACGTATACCCTCTTTCACTTGTAAAGCGCCATGGAATAAATGGCGCTATAATAATAAATAATAATAATAATAATAATACACAGCTCAGCAGACAGTATCACACAGAAGAGGATTAGATACACAGCTCAGCAGACAGTGTCACACAGGAGAGGATTAGATACACAGCTCAGCAGACAGTATCACATAGTATGGGATTAGATACACAGCTCAGCAGACAGTATCACACAGGATAGGATTAGATACACAGCTCAGCAGACAGTATCACACAGGAGAGGATTAGATACACGGCTCAGCAGACAGTATCACACAAGATAGGATTAGATACACGGCTCAGCAGACAGTATCACACAAGATAGGATTAGATACACGGCTCAGCAGACAGTATCACACAGGAGAGGATTAGATACACAGCTCAGCAGACAGTATCACACAGGATAGGATTAGATACACGGCTCAGCAGACAGTATTACACAGGAAAGGATTAGATACACAGCTCAGCACAGTATCACACAGGATAGGATTATACACACAGCTCAGCAGACGTATCCCACAGGAGAGTATTAGATACACAGCTCAGCAGACAGTATCACACAGAAGAGGATTAGATACACAGCTCAGCAGACAGTATCACACAGGATAGGATTAGATACACAGCTCAGCAGACAGTATCACACAGGATAGGATTAGATACACAGCTCAGCAGACAGTATTACACAGGAAAGGATTAGATACACAGCTCAGCACAGTATCACACAGGATAGGATTATACACACAGCTCAGCAGACGTATCCCACAGGAGAGTATTAGATACACAGCTCAGCAGACAGTATCACACAGAAGAGGATTAGATACACAGCTCAGCAGACAGTATCACACAGGAGAGGATTAGATACACAGCTCAGCAGACAGTGTCACACAGGAGAGGATTAGATACACAGCTCAGCAGACAGTATCACACAGGAGAGGATTAGATACACAGCTCAGCAGACAGTGTCACACAGGAGAGGATTAGATACACAGCTCAGCAGACAGTATCACATAGTATGGGATTAGATACCCTGCTTCTTGCTGTAACTTCTATTCTTTTCTTCTTTCGCTCCTCAGATGTGAAGGTGATTGGAGTTGGAGGATCAGACAAATTGACCATTTTACGAGGATGTCCAGGGACCCCCGGACTTCCAGGACCCCCAGGATCCCAGGGACCTGCTGGATCTAGAGGTGTTGGATTTTTATCAAACATTTTCATCTTTAAAGGGTTTTTTTTTAAGCTAAAATAAAATATCTGAATATTGTGTGTAATGCCCTTTATCCAATGTATTAATTGTAAGGCGGCTGGAGCTCGGATACAAGCTCCGATCCTGACTGATCACTGATTTGTGCCGGCACTGAACATTCAGCTCATTAGTAAAGTTGTATGTGAAGGGGTCTGGCTGCTCCTCTCAGTATCTAAGCCGCCCCCGTCATACACAGCTCTTGTCATATGGGGGCACAAGAAACACTGTGATGGACACAAACCTGAAGAGGACTGCCCTGGAGGAGCGCCTGGTGCCGACCTGCGGCTCAAGCCTAACCTCCGCACCGGAGGCTCCAGTGAAGACCAGGTAGCCATGAAGTCCCCCCCCCCCCCACCCTGCACAGGGTTATGGAGTGTGGTCACACGGCACAGCCGGTCTACACACCCGCGCAGGAATTTATTCATATTTAACACATGTAATAAACTTTATCTAATCTTCAGCTGAATTCGGGAAAATTTCAAGACATTTTCAGCTCAATAAAGTCTCTTCTATTCCTAGGGGAGAGCGGGACACCAGGAATCCCGGGAAAGATGGGGCCACAAGGGGTTAAAGGAGACAAAGGTACAAAAATCAAAATTGTATTTTCCTCAGAGAGACACAGGCAAAATCGTGGAGCATGGCGGTATAACCCGGGCATCTCCTGTATATAATTATATATGTACAGCCGGTATAACCTGGGCATCTCCTGTATATAATTATATATGTACAGCTGGTATAACCCGGGCATCTCCTGTATATAATTATATATGTACAGCCGGTATAACCCGGGCATCTCCTGTATATCATTATATATGTACAGCTGGTATAACCCGGGCATCTCCTGTATATAATTATATATGTACAGCCGGTATAACCTGGCATCCCCTGTATATAATTATATATGTACAGCCGGTATAACCCGGGCATCTCCTGTATATAATTATATATGTACAGCCGGTATAACCCGGGCATCTCCTGTATATAATTATATATGTACAGCTGGTATAACCCGGGCATCTCCTGTATATAATTATATATGTACAGCCGGTATAACCTGGCATCCCCTGTATATAATTATATATGTACAGCCGGTATAACCCGGGCATCTCCTGTATATAATTATATATGTACAGCCGGTATAACCCGGGCATCTCCTGTATATAATTATATATGTACAGCTGGTATAACCCGGGCATCTCCTGTATATAATTATATATGTACAGCCGGTATAACCTGGCATCCCCTGTATATAATTATATATGTACAGCCGGTATAACCCGGGCATCCCCTGTATATAATTATATATGTACAGCCGGTATAACCCGGGCATCTCCTGTATATAATTATATATGTACAGCCGGTATAACCCGGGCATCTCCTGTATATAATTATATATGTACAGCCGGTATAACCTGGACATCTCCTGTATATAATTATATATGTACACCCGGTATAACCTGAGCATCCCCTGTATATAATTATATATGTACAGCCGGTATAACCCGGGCATCTCCTGTATATAATTATATATGTACAGCCGGTATAACCCGGGCATCTCCTGTATAGAATTATATATGTACAGCCGGTATAACCTGGACATCTCCTGTATATAATTATATATGTACACCCGGTATAACCTGAGCATCCCCTGTATATAATTATATATGTACACCCGGTATAACCTGAGCATCCCCTGTATATAATTATATATGTACAGCCGGTATAACCTGGGCATCTCCTGTATATAATTATATATGTACAGCCGGTATAACCCGGGCATCCCCTGTATATAATTATATATGTACAGCCGGTATAACCCGGGCATCTCCTGTATATAATTATATATGTACAGCTGGTATAAACCCGGGCATCTCCTGTATATAATTATATATGTACAGCTGGTATAACCTGGGCATCCCCTGTATATAATTATATATGTACAGCCGGTATAACCTGGGCATCCCCTGTATATAATTATATATGTACAGCCGGTATAACCCGGGCATCTCCTGTATATAATTATATATGTACAGCCGGTATAACCTGGGCATCTCCTGTATATAATTATATATGTACAGCCGGTATAACCCGGGCATCTCCTGTATATAATTATATATGTACAGCCGGTATAACCCGGGCATCTCCTGTATATAATTATATATGTACAGCCGGTATAACCTGGCATCCCCTGTATATAATTATATATGTACAGCCGGTATAACCCGGGCATCCCCTGTATATAATTATATATGTACAGCCGGTATAACCCGGGCATCTCCTGTATATAATTATATATGTACAGCCGGTATAACCCGGGCATCTCCTGTATATAATTATATATGTACAGCCGGTATAACCTGGACATCTCCTGTATATAATTATATATGTACACCCGGTATAACCTGAGCATCCCCTGTATATAATTATATATGTACAGCCGGTATAACCCGGGCATCTCCTGTATATAATTATATATGTACAGCCGGTATAACCTGGGCATCTCCTGTATATAATTATATATGTACAGCCGGTATAACCCGGACATCTCCTGTTTATAATTATATATGTACAGTCGGTATAACCCGGGCATCTCCTGTATATAATTATATATGTACAGCTGGTATAACCTGGGCATCCCCTGTATATAATTATATATGTACAGCCGGTATAACCCGGGCATCTCCTGTATATAATTATATATGTACAGCCGGTATAACCTGGGCATCCCCTGTATATAATTATATATGTACAGCCGGTATAACCCGGGCATCTCCTGTATATAATTATATATGTACAGCCGGTATAACCTGGGCATCTCCTGTATATAATTATATATGTACAGCCAGTATAACCTGGGCATCTCCTGTATATAATTATATATATACAGCCGGTATAACCCGGACATCTCCTGTTTATAATTATATATGTACAGTCGGTATAACCCGGGCATCTCCTGTATATAATTATATATGTACAGCTGGTATAACCTGGGCATCCCCTGTATATAATTATATATGTACAGCCGGTATAACCCGGGCATCTCCTGTATATAATTATATATGTACAGCCGGTATAACCCGGACATCTCCTGTATATAATTATATATATATATACAGCCGGTATAATCTGGGCATCTCGTGTATATAATTATATATGTACAGCCGGTATAACCCGGGCATCTCCTGTATATAATTATATATGTACAGCCGGTATTACCTGGGCATCTCCTGTATATAATTATATATGTACAGCTGGTATAACCTGGGTATCTCCTGTATATAATTATATACCGTATCTATACAGCCGATATAACCCGCGCATCTCCTGTATATAATTATATATGTACAGCTGGTATAACCCGGGCATCTCCTGTATATAATTATATATGTACAGCCGGTATAACCCGGGTATCTCCTGTATATAATTATATATGTACAGCCGGTATAACCCGGGCATCTCCTGTATATAATTATATATGTACAGCCGGTATAACCCGGGCATCTCCTGTATATAATTATATATGTACAGCCGGTATAACCCGGGTATCTCCTGTATATAATTATTTATGTACAGCCGGTATAACCCGGGCATCTCCTGTATATAATTATATATGTACAGCCGGTATAACCCGGGTATCTCCTGTATATAATTATATATGTACAGCCGGTATAACCTGGGCATCCCCTGTATATAATTATATATGTACAGCCGGTATAACCTGGACATCTCCTGTATATAATTATATATGTACAGCCGGTATAACCCGGGTATCTCCTGTATATAATTATATATGTACAGCTGGTATAACCCGGGCATCCCCTGTATATAATTATATATGTACAGCTGGTATAACCCGGGCATCCCCTGTATATAATTATATATGTACAGCCGGTATAACCTGGACATCTCCTGTATATAATTATATATGTACAGCCGGTATAACCCGGGCATCTCCTGTATATAATTATATATGTACAGCCGGTATAACCTGGGCACCTCCTGTATATACTTACAGTGCCTACAAGTAGTATTCAACCCCCTGCAGATTTAGCAGGTTTGATAAGATGCAAACTTCAAACAAGAGCAGGATTTATTAACAGATGCATAAATCTTACAAACCAACAAGTTATGTTGTTCAGTTAAATTTTAATAAATTTTCAACATAAAAGTGTGGGTCAATTATTATTCAACCCCTAGGTTTAATATTTTGTGGAATAACCCTTGTTTGCAATTACAGCTAATAATCGTCTTTTACAAGACCTGATCAGGCCGGCACAGGTCTCTGGAGTTATCTTGGCCCACTCCTCCATGCAGATCTTCTCCAAGTTATCTAGGTTCTTTGGGTGTCTCATGTGGACTTTAATCTTGAGCTCCTTCCACAAGTTTTCAATTGGGTTAAGGTCAGGAGACTGACTAGGCCACTGCAACACCTTGATTTTTTCCCTCTTGAACCAGGCCTTGGTTTTCTTGGCTGTGTGCTTTGGGTCGTTGTCTTGTTGGAAGATGAAATGACGACCCATCTTAAGATCCTTGATGGAGGAGCGGAGGTTCTTGGCCAAAATCTCCAGGTAGGCCGTGCTATCCATCTTCCCAGCGGACCAGATGGCCAGGCCCCTTGGCTGAGAAACAGCCCCACAGCATGATGCTGCCACCACCAAGCTTGACTGTAGGGATGGTATTCTTGGGGTCGTATGCAGTGCCATCCAGTCTCCAAACGTCACGTGTGTGGTTGGCACCAAAGATCTCAATCTTGGTCTCATCAGACCAGAGAACCTTGAACCAGTCTGTCTCAGAGTCCTCCAAGTGATCAAGAGCAAACTGTAGACGAGCCTTGACATGACGCTTTGAAAGTAAAAGGTACCTTACGGGCTCGTCTGGAACGGAGACCATTGCGGTGGAGTACGTTACTTATGGTATTGACTGAAACCAATGTCCCCACTGCCATGAGATCTTCCCGGAGCTCCTTCCTTGTTGTCCTTGGGTTAGCCTTGACTCTTCAGACAAGCCTGGCCTCGGCACGGGAGGAAACTTTCAAAGGCTGTCCAGGCCGTGGAAGGCTAACAGTAGTTCCATAAGCCTTCCACTTCCGGATGATGCTCCCAACAGTGGAGACAGGTAGGCCCAACTCCTTGGAAAGGGTTGTGTACCCCTTGCCAGCCTTGTGACCCTCCACGATCTTGTCTCTGATGGCCTTGGAATGCTCCTTTGTCTTTCCCATGTTGACCAAGTATGAGGGCTGTTCACAAGTTTGGGGAGGGTCTTAATTAGTCTGAAAAGGCTGGAAAAAGAGATAATTAATCCAAACATGTGAAGCTCATTGTTCTTTGTGCCTGAAATACTTCTTAATACTTTAGGGGAACCAAAAAGAATTCTGGTGGTTTGAGGGGTTGAATAATAAATGACCCTCTGAATAAACTTTTCACAATTTAGAAAAAAAAAAAAAAAAAGAAATAACATTCTTTTTTGCTGCATTTCACACTTCCAGGCTGATCTACAGTCCAAATGTCACAATGCCAAGTTATTCCGAATGTGTAAACCTGCTAAATCTGCAGGGGGTTGAATACTACTTGTAGGCACTGTATATATGTACAGCCGGTATAACCCGGGCATCTCCTGTATATAATTATATATGTACAGCCGGTATAACCTGGGCATCCCCTGTATATAATTATATATGTACAGCCGGTATAACCCGGGCATCTCCTGTATATAACTATATATGTACAGCCGGTATAACCTGGGCATCTCCTGTATATAATTATATATGTACAACCGGTATAACCCGGGCATCTCCTGTATATAACTATATATGTACAGCCGGTATAACCCGGGCATCTCCTGTATATAATTATATATGTACAACCGGTATAACCCGGGCATCTCCTGTATATAACTATATATGTACAGCTGGTATAACCCGGGCATCTCCTGTATATAACTATATATGTACAGCCGGTATAACCTGGGCATCTCCTGTATATAATTATATATGTACAGCCGGTATAACCTGGGCATCTCCTGTATATAATTATATATGTACAGCCGGTATAACCCGGGCATCTCCTGTATATAATTATATATGTACAGCCGGTATAACCCGGGCATCTCCTGTATATAATTATATATGTACAGCCGGTATAACCCGGGCATCTCCTGTATATAATTATATATGTACAGCCGGTATAACCCGGGCATCTCCTGTATATAATTATATATGTACAGCCGGTATAACCCGGGCATCTCCTGTATATAATTATATATGTACAGCCGGTATAACCCGGGCATCTCCTGTATATAATTATATTTGTACAGCCGGTATAACCCGGGCATCTCCTGTATATAATTATATATGTACAGCCGGTATAACCCGGGCATCTCCTGTTTATAATTATATATGTACAGCCGGTATAACCCGGGCATCTCCTGTATATAATTATATATGTACAGCCGGTATAACCCGGGCATCTCCTGTATATAATTATATATGTACAGCCGGTATAACCCGGGCATCTCCTGTATATAATTATATATGTACAGCCGGTATAACCCGGGCATCTCCTGTATATAATTATATTTGTACAGCCGGTATAACCCGGGCATCTCCTGTATATAATTATATTTGTACAGCCGGTATAACCCGGGCATCTCCTGTATATAATTATATATGTACAGCCGGTATAACCCGGGCATCTCCTGTATATAATTATATTTGTACAGCCGGTATAACCCGGGCATCTCCTGTATATAATTATATATGTACAGCCGGTATAACCCGGGCATCTCCTGTATATAATTATATATGTACAGCCGGTATAACCCGGGCATCTCCTGTTTATAATTATATATGTACAGCCGGTATAACCCGGGCATCTCCTGTATATAATTATATATGTACAGCCGGTATAACCCGGGCATCTCCTGTATATAATTATATATGTACAGCCGGTATAACCCGGGCATCTCCTGTATATAATTATATATGTACAGCCGGTATAACCCGGGCATCTCCTGTATATAATTATATATGTACAGCCGGTATAACCCGGGCATCTCCTGTATATAATTATATATGTACAGCCGGTATAACCCGGGCATCTCCTGTATATAATTATATATGTACAGCCGGTATAACCCGGGCATCTCCTGTATATAATTATATATGTACAGCCGGTATAACCTGGGCATCTCCTGTATATAATTATATATGTACAGCCGGTATAACCTGGGCATCTCCTGTATATAATTATATATGTACAGCCGGTATAACCTGGGCATCTCCTGTATATAATTATATATGTACAGCCGGTATAACCTGGGCATCTCCTGTATATAATTATATATGTACAGCCGGTATAACCCGGGCATCTCCTGTATATAATTATATATGTACAGCCGGTATAACCTGGGCATCTCCTGTATATAATTATATATGTACAGCCGGTATAACCCCGGGCATCTCCTGTATATAATTATATATGTACAGCCGGTATAACCCGGGCATCTCCTGTATATAATTATATATGTACAGCCGGTATAACCTGGGCATCTCCTGTATATAATTATATATGTACAGCCGGTATAACCTGGGCATCTCCTGTATATAATTATATATGTACAGCCGGTATAACCTGGGCATCTCCTGTATATAATGATATATGTACAGCTGGTATAACCTGGGCATCTCCTGTGTATAATTATGTGTGCAGTATACAGTACAGTCACTGTCGCTCTTCTCTCTGTAGGGGACGCCGGCCTTTGCCCTCAGCACAGTAAGTTGTGAGATTTTTTTTTAAATTCTTCTTTTATTCATCAATGTTGCTATTTTTATTATTGAATAGAATGTCAGGATCTTGTCAGGATCTTCTGGATTCTATAGATCGTTCCTTCCTTTTCGCCCTGACGTTCACTGTGATCCACTGCTGATCTCTCTTCAGCCGCCCAGAACTGCCGGGATCTGCTGGAGCAGGGACAGTCCCTCACGGGGTGGTACACGGTGTATCCAGCAGGTGGCGCTCCCCTCACTGTGCTGTGTGACATGGAAAGTGCTGGAGGTGGCTGGACGGTGAGTCTCCTGCAGTATTATCTGTACCTGGGAAAGCTGGGTGACGCTGATTATAGGGGGGACGCTCTTGTACTGACTGAGCCTTTCGTCTCATAGGTTTTCCAGAGGCGCATGGATGGTTCTGTGGATTTTTTCAGGGACTGGAATGATTATAAGAAGGGATTCGGCCGTCAGAACAGTGAATTCTGGCTGGGGAACGACAACATTCATCGCCTGACGTATTCCGGTAGTGATCGCTCAGCCGCCGGTCTGGTTGGAATTTTGGAGCAATGAAATCAGTGAAACGTTTGGAGGCAAAAGCTCAGTGTCAGGCGGCAGCTGCAAATTACAGATCAGGGAGTATAATGAGAAACCTGTGACCCCAGTGTCATGCTAATCAGCTATGGTTCCTTAGTGAGTCCACATCAGGAACGTGAGATTCAGTTTTGGGATCCATACCTGGTATAATTAGGAAGTGAAGCAGACCCCGTCCTTCTGCAGACCCCCAGCTGCTACAAAAACCCATCAGAAAATTTCAAATTGAGTGCCCCCCCAATAACACCAACACCCCCAGTCAGTACAGATAGCATCAGAGTCTCGTTTATAAATGCAACACATTTTATTTTTAAATTACAGAGCTCCAAATCACATATAAAATATATGTGGAGGTCATCATAAGTCATGGACAATTATTTACATAAATTAAAATAAGAATTAAGTGAGAACAGAAAGAAAATAGCCCTGAAAAATTACAGTGCATGTAGTATTCACCAACGGCCACAAGGTGGTGCTATAATAGCAAAACCACCCTTATCAAGCAGCCCAAGCATATGGAACTATGGGTGGTTTTGCTATTATAGCACCACCTTGTGGCCGATGGTGAATACTACATGCACTGTAATTTTTCAGGGCTATTTTCTCTGTGTCCTCACTTTCTTCTTTTTTTAATTTATGTAAATAATTGTCCATGACTTATATAAAATATATGTGGAAGTCATCATAAGTCATGGACAATTATTTACATAAATTAAAAAAAGAAGAAAGTGAGAACAGAGAGAAAATAGCCCTGAAAAATTACAGTGCATGTAGTATTCACCAATGGCCACAAGGTGGTGCTATAATAGCAAAACCACCCATAGTTCCATATGCTTGGGCTGCTTGATATGGGTGCTTTTGCTATTATAGCACCACCTTGTGGCTGTTGGTGAATGCTACATGCACTGTAATTTTTCGGGCTATTTTCTCTGTGTCCTCACTTTCTTCTTGTTTTAATTTATGTAATTAATAGTCCATGACTCAGTAATGTTTAACATCTGCCATATGGTTCCTCTTTTTTTCCCAGTGGCTATTTATATGGTTTTTATTAAGGGGGCATTGCTCACAGTAATATTGCAGAGCAACCTGAAGACCCCCCCCCCCCCCAGGGAACAGTTTGAGTGTCGTCTTCTGGGGGGACAGTTTGAGCGCCGCCCTCTAGAGGACTGCCACTCTCTAAGGGTCAGCGTGAGTGCTACTCCATGTGAGCGCCACCCTCTAGGGGACCACATAATAAAACAAAACCTGACACTTATTCTTGGTGACTGTTCCTCTTTAAATGCAATTATCAAACATGTCCTATGTCAGAAAGTGGGTTAATAAAATGATGTATAAATGAGTTTGGGCAATATCAAGACCCGGCACATGATTTATTCCTTCCAAGAACCAGAGGATATTTGTATAAGAAAGGGTTCTTTACGGTTAGAGCAGTCATACTATGGAATTTGTGACCCCAGGAGGTGGTGATGGCAGATAAATATCTAGTCCTATATAAAATGGGACCTATTAGTAATAGCTTGTTACACAGGGAAGGTGAGTGACGCCATGGACAATCACTGTCTGGCAGATGTAGAGGAGCCTCCGCTTGCTGCCCCACAAGGGGGATGTAGTGTTAGTGCGGGGCATTCAGTGTCGCTCCGCGGTAATAATATTGGGGGTCTCACAGCAGCTCCATCTTTATACCTTGTTTCCTGTAATGTTACTGTCAGCGGACCCCTCTCATTCCTCATCGCCCTCTTGTCTTTGCAGGGAAGTTTCATCTCCGGGTCGACCTGACAGACTTTTCGGACAATCACACTTTCGCCTTGTACCGTGATTTTGCCATTTCTGCTGAGGCGCAAAACTACACCCTGAGCGCGGTGCAGTTCTTGGAGGGGTCTGCAGGTTTGTGTCCTCACCTCCCCCCCCCATTAGTAATGACGGCGGCCCACACCCAGCTTTAATAGAGCCCGATATGGGCGCAGGCAGATACGTTTATCCCATTGTGTTTAAACCTCAGCCCCTCCCCCCCCACTCACCATTCTGGACTCCAGGAAAGCGGAGTGCACCCAATACAGACCACCCGGGATGCTGGGAATTGTAGTTTTTTTTACCCTGTGATGAGTGCATCTTTTTTTCTTGTTTAGGGGACTCTCTAGCGCATCATAGGAATAACAAATTTTCCACAAAAGACCGTGACAATGACAACGTGAAGCATAGCTGCGCCCTGTCGTACCGCGGAGGATGGTGGTACAACGCCTGTCATGACTCAAACCTGAACGGCCTGTATCTGCGGGGAAACCACAGCAGCTACGCCAACGGGGTGAACTGGCTAAAAGGAAGAGGCCACCGCTACTCCTACCGAGTGTCCGAGATGAAAATCCGACCTCAGCCCTGACATCGGCGGTCACAGGAAGCTGCGGCGGCCATGATACCTGTACCCACCAATCAGAATCCGGTATTCACAAGAAGCCACGGCATCCATGATACCTGTACCCACCAATCAGAATCCAGCATTAATTTCCTTAATGGTGCTGACTATACTAAATGTGGCCTCTGATTGGTTAGAATGGACGGTGCGGCCGCTGCGATACGCGAGGGCTGGAAGGTTCATCACTTATGGAACCGCTCACATTGCGGAGGATTTTCTGTATTTTGTTGCGTGGCGACATGTTATTAAAAATAGTTTTAAACGTTTTTTTAGACTTCAGTCCGATCATGATTTTTTTTTTGGGGGGGGAGGCACACCAGTAGAAGAGGGACTAACGTGCACCACAAGGGGGGCTCCAGGCCTGACTGCCAAATGAGGGGCTGACAACTCGACGGACTCACGTCTCGACAGGCATCAGAAGGGGGGCTCCCGACCCACAAGGCACGAGGGGCTGAAAGGTAAAAGGAGGGCTCCCCTTCCGATCTGATGAAGTTCTGGCACCACCTAGCGGTAGATCTCTGTGATTACACCGTCTGCAGTAAGACCCTCACTCTGATCTCCATCTTTTCCATTAATGGGTCGCACTCCATGACAAAACATTAGAAACCCTGACCCCAGGGAATAAGCGCCGCCCCGTCCCGCTCACAAAGCATACAGGTTATAATAAGACAAAATTTATTATTTATAAGGAAATATCCCCCCGCTCCGATGTCCACCATTATCAGGTCATGTGACCGCACGTCCTGGAATAACCAGCAAAGTACAAAACAGTTCAATAAATACGTCTGTATCCGCATTATATATAACGACCTGTGGTCCGACTGTACACTATTTACAGCTCCCGCGTCCGGCCCTCAGAAGGCGTCCGGGCCCTCAGAAGGCGTCCGGGCCCTCAGAAGGCGTCCGGGCCCTCAGAAGGCGTCCGGCCGCTCCGCCGTGGAGTCCAGGGTCTCCGCCACGTCCTCCAGCTCATCCAGAATCTCACAGAATGACGGTCGCTTAAAAGCCTCCAGCTATGAAAAAAAAAGGGATAAATCCTACAGAACACAGGAGAGGGTTCGTTACAGTGTATCAGTCTATATTGTCACCGCGGAACGTGACCAGGACGACTCTGCAGCATCAGACACTAACAGGGAGGGTTTCTATTCACCAACAGCAAGCAGGAAAACCATGAGCAACAATCAGTTCTGATAATCTCCCCCAAGGGAGCATTCATTTACTGGGATCAACCATCAGGGGAGATGAGCCAAATATGGGGGGGCTGCAGGACACAGAAAGATGGGGGCGATACCCACCCGACAGCAGCTCGCAGCCACATCCAGCACCTGCGGAGGACAATCCCGCACCAGGGCTTGAAATGCGACAACATCCAAACCAAAGTCCTAAAAGTGCAGAAACAATAAGAAGTGACGTCATAATGAAGCTCAGAAACGGCAGCTGATGAGGGGTGCGGTGCTGCGGGGTACACGGAAAAAGCCCCCCGACCACGGACAGATACAAGAGTCTTGCTCCAGAATATCATCCGTACCTGTGTCCTGGGCAGAATCTCAGGGTCGGCGGGAATCCGGCCAAGAATTTCACAGATGACAATTCCAAACGAGAAGACGTCAACCTGAAGAATAAATAATTCACTAGGAAGTCATATTATAGCCCTGTACATAGGGGCAGTATTATAGTAGTTATATTCTTGTACATAGGGGCAGTATTATAGTAGTTATATTCTTGTATATAGGGGCAGTATTATAGTAGTTATATTCTTGTACATAGGAGCAGTATTATAGCAGTTATATTCTTGTACATAGGAGCAGTATTATAGTAGTTATATTCTTGTATATAGGGGCAGTATTATAGTAGTTATATTCTTGTACATAGGGGCAGTGTTATAGTAGTTATATTCTTGTACATAGGGGGCAGTATTATAGTAGTTATATTCTTGTATATAGGGGGCAGTATTATAGTAGCTATATTCTTGTACATAGGGGCAGTATTATAGTAGTTATATTCTTGTATATAGGGGCAGTATTATAGTAGTTATATTCTTGTACATGGGGGCAGTATTATAGTAGTTATATTCTTGTACATAGGGAGCAGTATTATAGTAGTTATATTCTTGTATATAGGGGCCAGTATTATAGTAGTTATATTCTTGTACATAGGGGCAGTATTATAGTAGTTATATTCTTGTACATAGGGGCCAGTATTATAGTAGTTATATTCTTGTATATAGGAGGCAGTATTATAGTAGTTATATTCTTGTACATAGGGGGCAGTATTATAGTAGTTATATTCTTGTACATAGGGGGCAGTATTATAGTAGTTATATTCTTGTACATAGGGGCAGTATTATCACTCATCTCCTCCAACAAGCCTTTCCATCAAACTTGATGGTTGCTCACTCACCCCAGTCTCACAAGCTCGTTGCCTTGGAGTGACCCTCGACTCTGCTCTATCCTTCAAGCCACACATCCAAGCCCTCTTCACCTCCTGCCGATTACAACTCAAAAATATCTCCCGGATTCGTGCTTTTCTTAACCAAGAATCTGCAAAAACATTAGTGCATGCCCTCATCATCTCCCGCCTCGACTACTGCAACCTCCTGCTCTCTGGCCTCCCTTCCAACACTCTTGCACCCCTCCAATCTATCCTAAACTCTGCAGCCCGCTTAATCCACCTCTCCCCTCGCTACTCCCCAGCCTCGCCACTCTGCCAATCCCTTCACTGGCTTCCCATCGCCCAACGACTCCAGTTCAAAACATTAACCATGACATACAAAGCCATGCACAACCTGTCTCCTCCCTACATCTGTGACCTAGTCTCCCAGTACCTACCTGCACGCAACCTTAGATCCTCACAAGATCTCCTTCTCTGCTCCTCTCTTATCTCCTCTTCCCACAATCGTGTACAAGATTTCTCCCGTGCATCCCCCATACTCTGGAACGCTCTACCTCAGCACATCAGACTCTCCCCTACCGTGGAAAGCTTCAAGAGGAACCTCAAGACCCACCTCTTCCAACAAGCCTACAACCTACAATAGCCCTCAGTCCAGGACACCACTGCGCAACCAGCTCTGTCCTCACCTATTGTACCATCACCCATTCCCTGTAGACTGTGAGCCCTCGCGGGCAGGGTCCTCTCTCCTCCTATACCAGTCTGTCTTGTACTGTTAATGATTGTTGTACGTATACCCTCTTTCACTTGTAAAGCGCCATGGAATAAATGGCGCTATAATAATAAATAATAATAATAATAATAATAATAATTATAGTAGTTATATTCTTGTACATAGGGGCAGTATTATAGTAGTTATATTCTTGTACATAGGGGGCAGTATTATAGCAGTTATATTCTTGTACATAGGGGGCAGTATTATAGCAGTTATATTCTTGTACATAGGGGGCAGTATTATAGCAGTTATATTCTTGTACATAGGGGGCAGTATTATAGCAGTTATATTCTTGTACATAGAGGGCCGTATTATAGTAGTTATATTCTTATATATACGGGCAGTATTATATTAGTTATATTCTTGTACATAGAGGGCAGTATTATAGTAGTTATATTCTTGTACATAGGGGCAGTATTATAGTAGTTATATTCTTGTACATAGAGGGCAGTATTATAGCAGTTATATTCTTGTACATAGGGGCAGTATTATAGTAGTTATATTCTTGTACATAGGGGGCAGTATTATAGCAGTTATATTCTTGTACATAGGGGGCAGTATTATAGCAGTTATATTCTTGTACATAGGGGGCAGTATTATAGCAGTTATATTCTTGTACATAGGGGGCAGTATTATAGCAGTTATATTCTTGTACATAGAGGGCCGTATTATAGTAGTTATATTCTTATATATACGGGCAGTATTATATTAGTTATAATCTTGTACATAGAGGGCAGTATTATAGTAGTTATATTCTTGTACATAGGAGCAGTATTATAGTAGTTATATTCTTGTATATAGCGGCAGTATTATAGTAGTTATATTCTTGTACATAGGGGCAGTATTATAGTAGTTATATTCTTGTACATAGAGGGCAGTATTATAGCAGTTATATTCTTGTACATAGGGGCAGTATTATAGTAGTTATATTCTTGTACATAGGGGGCAGTATTATAGCAGTTATATTCTTGTATATAGCGGCAGTATTATAGTAGTTATATTCTTATACATAGAGGGCAGTATTATAGTAGTTATATTCTTGTACATAGGGGCAGTATTATAGTAGTTATATTCTTGTATATAGCGGCAGTATTATAGTAGTTATATTCTTGTACATAGGGGCGGTATTATAGTAGTTATATTCTTGTACATAGGGGGCAGTATTATAGCAGTTATATTCTTGTATATAGCGGCAGTATTATAGTAGTTATATTCTTATACATAGAGGGCAGTATTATAGTAGTTATATTCTTGTACATAGGGGCAGTATTATAGTAGTTATATTCTTGTATATAGCGGCAGTATTATAGTAGTTATATTCTTGTACATAGGGGCGGTATTATAGTAGTTATATTCTTGTACATAGGGGCAGTATTATAGTAGTTATATTCTTGTACATAGGGGCAGTATTATAGTAGTTATATTCTTGTACATAGGGGGCAGTATTATAGCAGTTATATTCTTGTACATAGGGGGCAGTATTATAGCAGTTATATTCTTGTACATAGGGGGCAGTATTATAGCAGTTATATTCTTGTACATAGGGGGCAGTATTATAGCAGTTATATTCTTGTACATAGAGGGCCGTATTATAGTAGTTATATTCTTATATATACGGGCAGTATTATATTAGTTATAATCTTGTACATAGAGGGCAGTATTATAGTAGTTATATTCTTGTACATAGGAGCAGTATTATAGTAGTTATATTCTTGTATATAGCGGCAGTATTATAGTAGTTATATTCTTGTACATAGGGGCAGTATTATAGTAGTTATATTCTTGTACATAGAGGGCAGTATTATAGCAGTTATATTCTTGTACATAGGGGCAGTATTATAGTAGATATATTCTTGTACATAGGGGGCAGTATTATAGCAGTTATATTCTTGTATATAGCGGCAGTATTATAGTAGTTATATTCTTATACATAGAGGGCAGTATTATAGTAGTTATATTCTTGTACATAGGGGCAGTATTATAGTAGTTATATTCTTGTATATAGCGGCAGTATTATAGTAGTTATATTCTTGTACATAGGGGCGGTATTATAGTAGTTATATTCTTGTACATAGGGGCGGTATTATAGTAGTTATATTCTTTTACATAGGGGAAGTATTATAGTAGTTATATTCTTGTACATAGGGGGCAGTATTATAGCAGTTATATTCTTGTATATAGCGGCAGTATTATAGTAGTTATATTCTTATACATAGAGGGCAGTATTATAGTAGTTATATTCTTGTACATAGGGGCAGTATTATAGTAGTTATATTCTTGTATATAGCGGCAGTATTATAGTAGTTATATTCTTGTACATAGGGGCGGTATTATAGTAGTTATATTCTTGTACATAGGGGCGGTATTATAGTAGTTATATTCTTGTACATAGGGGCAGTATTATAGTAGTTATATTCTTATATATAGGGGCAGTATTATAGTATCCAAGAAGATAGGGGAGAGTCCAGCTCACCAAGGACGACTGACCTGCTGGTTGCAATCAGGGATCCTGCGCAAGGAATGAGGCTCGGCAGCCATCCAATTGAAAATAGAAAAAGAGGTTTCCAGCGCCAGGAATAGATTAAAAATCCTTTTTTATTAGAAATAAGGTATAAAAGTCCAGCAGATACTGTAATACATGTCAGGCATATGGCAGAACAACGCGTTTCGACGCTTCAGGTCTTAGTCATGTTCTGACTTAAAGTGTAACCATCTCCCTTAAATCAGATCCCTGGTCCACTAATTAGTTCCACATGTGTGGTTTCACTAGAGGCAACTCCTCAACTAGTAACTACGAGGGATCTGAAACAAATGGAGATACACAGTGGCAAATTCACATATATGAGTATACATGATATAATATGGTATAATACAAATGTGCACAGATACAAAGAATATATACACCAAAAAACAAAAAACATGTATACACATAGAATGACAAACATATTAAAAACATTTATATAGACCGATTTCCCTTGTTGTTTTAATGTAACTATAAATATAGTATATAGTGATCCAACAAGACACTCTGTATATAGCAATATAAATATAATTAAATACCTCAAGAAATATATGATCTCTAGTAAGTAACTTTCCAAATATATATAACATATGCCTTCCCTTCAACAATATACCAAATACAATATAGAATGGATATTATATACTAATCTAGCATTAGCAATTTTGATAATAAGTGATAGCAGTTTTGGGATTGCAAGCATATGGTGAAGAGAAAAAAAAAAAAAAAAAAAAAGTTTTTTGGTTTGAGGTAGACTGAAAGGTTTTTCCTTTCTGTGCAAAACCGCACGCTTTACATTTATTCGCACCACATTTATAAAAACCTTTCAGGGTAATCCAAGAGGGTTTCTCTCTAAGGTCAGCTTCACTCAAAAAAAGACTTGGAGAAAGAATGGTACCAAGGGTAGGAGCTCGTTTAGCAACACATCTAATATTATTTTTAGTTACTTGTTTTAAAATCGGGTCCTCACCAAGTATAGGTAAATATTTATTCACTATTTTTGTAATTGAATCAAATTGTTTACTATAATTAGTCGAAAAAACAATATTATTGCTTTGTTCCAATTTATTCTTATATTTTCCTTTCCTTGGATTTTTTCCCAATAAATCTGATCTATTTATTTGTGCCACTATAGATTTGGCTCTATTAAGAACCCAGTCAGGGTACCCTCTGTCTGCAAGTCTGTCACAAGTCAATGTCTCTTCCTTAAAATAGTCACTAGGTTGGGAGCAATTTCGTTTCATTCTAATTAGTTCTCCTACAGGAATATTATATTTGGTCCGTGAGTGATGGCATGAGTCTGCTGTAAGGATAGAATTAGTAGCGGTAGATTTACGGTAAGGTTTGATGATAACTCTATTCCCATTCTCAGAGTATAAAGTAATGTCCAAGAAGTTCATAGTTGTCTCATGAAAAGAAGAAGTAAATTTCAAATTAAAACCATTGTCATTAATATAGGTAAGAAAGTCCTGTATGGTATCAGTAGGGCCCGACCAGATCATAAGCAGATCGTCCAGATATCTGCCATACCATTAATGCACCTGAAACCTCATCTACCTCTGAACAGGACTCATTACAAAGTTCTATGCTGGATCTTGAAAGGAATATGGTTAAAGAACTCAAGACTTGGTGGGACTCAACCTCTTTAAAGAATTACATCGATAAAGGTATGATTCCTAGGGGTTTACGCATAAGAAAATTTCCTACCAGTCAGTATAATGCAGAGTTCACCAATAATTGGAACACTATACTGAGTGACTGTTCTGTTAAATTAATGAATCTCATTGTGCAACAGGAGGAATTGGAACTTTTACAGATCAAATCTAATATTTCTAATATTAAGGACTCACTCAAAAAATTTAATAATATGGAAAGAAGGGAATTTTGTTTACTTACCGTAAATTCCTTTTCTTCTAGCTCCAATTGGGAGACCCAGACAATTGGGTGTATAGCTACTGCCTCCGGAGGCCACACAAAGTATTACACTTAAAAGTGTAAGGCCCCTCCCCTTCTGGCTATACACCCTCCCGTGGGATCACGGGCTCCTCAGTTTTAGTGCAAAAGCAAGAAGGAGGAAAGCCAATAACAGTTTTAAAGACAAATTCAATCCGAAGAACATCGGAGAACTGAAACCGTTCAACATGAACAACATGTGTACCCGAAAAAAACAAAAATCCCTAAGAAAACAGGGCGGGTGCTGGGTCTCCCAATTGGAGCTAGAAGAAAAGGAATTTACGGTAAGTAATCAAAATTCCCTTCTTCTTTGTCGCTCCATTGGGAGACCCAGACAATTGGGACGTCCAAAAGCAGTCCCTGGGTGGGTAAAAGAATACCTCGTGATAGGGCCATCAAACAGCCCTGTCCTACAGGTGGGCAATCGCCGCCTGAAGGACTTGTCTACCTAGGCTGGCGTCCGCCGAAGCGTAGGTATGCACCTGATAATGCTTGGTAAAGGTGTGCAGACTCGACCAGGTAGCCGCCTGGCACACCTGCTGAGCCGTAGCCTGGTGCCGTAATGCCCAGGACGCACCCACGGCTCTGGTAGAATGGGCCTTCAGCCCTGAAGGAACCGGAAGCCCCGCAGAACGGTAGGTTTCAAGAATTGGTTCCTTGATCCACCGAGCTAGAGTGGATTTGGAAGCTTGCGTCCCTTTACGCTGACCAGCGACAAGGACAAAGAGTGCATCCGAGCGGCGAAAGGGCGCCGTGCGGGAAATGTAGATCCTGAGTGCTCTGACCAGATCCAACAAATGCAAACCTTTCTCAAATTGATGAACTGGATGAGGACACAAGGAAGGTAATGTGACATCCTGATTGAGATGAAAGGGGATACCACCTTAGGGAGAAACTCAGGAATCGGACGTAGAACCACCTTGTCCTGGTGAAACACCAGGAAGGGGGATTTGCATGACAGCGCTGCTAGCTCGGACACTCTCCGAAGAGACGTGATCGCTACTAGAAAGGCCACTTTCTGTGAAAGACGGGAAAGTGAAACGTCCTTCATAGGCTCGAAAGGCGGCTTCTGGAGAGCAATTAGAACCTTGTTCAGATCCCAGGGCTCTAACGGCCGCTTGTAAGGAGGGACGATATGACAAACTCCTTGCAGGAACGTGCGTACCTGAGCAAGTCGTGCTAGGCGTTTCTGAAAAAATACGGATAGCGCTGAGACTTGTCCTTTAAGGGAGCTGAGCGACAAACCTTTTTCCAACCCGGATTGCAGGAAGGAAAGAAAAGTAGGCAATGCAAAAGGCCAGGGAGAAACTCCCTGAGCAGCGCACCAAGATAAGAATATCTTCCACGTCCTGTGGTAGATCTTGGCGGAGGATGGTTTTCTAGCCTGTCTCATGGTGGTAATAACCCCTCGAGATAATCCTGAAGATGCTAGGATCCAGGACTCAATGGCCACACAGTCAGGTTCAGGGCCGCAGAATTCAGGTGGAAAAACGGCCCTTGAGATAGCAAGTCTGGTCGTTCTGGTAGTGCCCATGGTTGGCCTACCGTGAGGTGCCACAGATCTGGGTACCACGATCTCCTCGGCCAGTCTGGAGCGACGAGGATGGCGCGACGGCAGTCGGCCCTGATCTTGCGCAGCACTCTGGGCAACAATGCCAGAGGCGGGAACACGTAAGGTAGCCGGAATTGCGACCAATCTTGAACTAAGGCGTCTGCCGCCAAAGCTCGGTGATCGTGAGACCGTGCCATGAAAGCCGGGACCTTGTTGTTGTGCCGTGACGCCATCAGGTCGACGTCCGGCATCCCCCAGCGGCGACAGATCTCCTGAAACACGTCCGGGTGAAGGGACCATTCCCCTGCGTCCATACCCTGGCGACTGAGGAAGTCTGCTTCCCAGTTTTCCACACCTGGGATGTGAACTGCGGATATGGTGGAAGCCGTGTCTTCCACCCACGTCAGAATCCGTCGGACTTCCTGGAAGGCTTGCCGACTGCGTGTTCCACCTTGGTGGTTGATGTATGCTACCGCTGTGGAGTTGTCCGACTGAATTCGGATCTGCTTGCCTTCCAGCCACTGCTGGAAGGCTTGTAGGGCAAGATACACTGCTCTGATTTCTAGAACATTGATCTGAAGGGTGGACTCTTCCTGAGTCCACGTCCCTTGAGCCCTGTGGTGGCGAAACACTGCTCCCCACCCTGAGAGACTCGCGTCTGTCGTGACTACCTCCCAGGATGGGGGTAGAAAGGACTTTCCTTTCGACAAAGCGGTGGGAAGAAGCCACCACTGAAGAGAATCCTTGGCCGCCTGAGAAAGGGAGACGTTCCTGTCGAGGGACGTCGACTTCCCGTCCCATTGGCGGAGAATGTCCCATTGTAGTGGACGGAGATGAAACTGCGCGAAAGGGACTGCCTCCATTGCAGCTACCATCTTCCCCAAGAAGTGCATGAGGCGTCTCAAGGGGTGCGACTGGCCCTGAAGGAGAGATTGCACCCCTGTCTGTAGTGAACGCTGTTTGTCCAGCGGAAGCTTCACTATCGCTGAGAGAGTATGAAACTCCATGCCAAGATATGTTAGCGATTGGGTCGGAGTTAGATTTGACTTTGAAAAGTTGATGATCCACCCGAAACTCTGGAGAGTCTCCAGCGCAACGTTCAGGCTGTGTTGGCATGCCTCTTGAGAGGGTGCCTTGACCAGTAGATCGTCCAAATACGGGATCACAGAGTGACCTTGAGAGTGCAGGACTGCTACTACTGCCGCCATGACCTTGGTGAAGACACGTGGTGCTGTCGCCAGCCCGAAAGGCAGAGCTACGAACTGAAGGTGTTCGTCTCCTATAACAAAGCGTAGGAAACGCTGGTGCTCTGGAGCAATCGGCACGTGGAGATAAGCATCCTTGATGTCTATTGATGCTAGAAAATCTCCTTGAGACATTGAGGCGATGACGGAGCGAAGGGATTCCATTCGGAACCGCCTGGTTTTTACGTGCTTGTTGAGCAGTTTTAGATCCAGAACGGGACGGAATGACCCGTCCTTTTTTGGCACCACAAACAAGTTGGAGTAAAAACCGTGACCTTGTTCCTGAAGAGGAACGGGGGTCACCACTCTTTCCGCTTTTAGAGTGGACACCGCTAGCCGCAGAGCATCGGCTCGGTCGGGAGATGGAGAAGTTCTGAAGAAGCGAGTTGGAGGACGAGAGCTGAACTCTATCCTGTACCCGTGAGACAGAATGTCTCTCACCCAACGGTCTGTGACCTGTGGCAGCCAAATGTCGCCAAAGCGGGAGAGCCTGCCACCGACCGAGGATGCGGAGAGAGGAGGCCGAAAGTCATGAGGAAGCCGCCTTGGTAGCGGGTCTTCCGGCTGTCTTTTTTGGGCGTGACTGAGTCCGCCAAGAATCTGCGCTCCTCTGATCCTTTTGAGTCCTTTTGGACGAGGAGAATTGGGACCTGCCTGAGCCTCGAAAGGACCGAAACCCCGACTGTCCTCTCTGTTGGGGTTTGTTTTGTCTGGGCTGAGGTAAGGAAGAATCTTTACCCTTGGAGTGCTTAATGATTTCATCTAAGCGCTCTCCAAACAGTCGGTCACGAGAAAATGGCAAACTGGTTAAACACTTCTTGGAAGCAGAATCTGCCTTCCATTCTCTTAACCACAAGGCTCTGCGTAAAACTACGGAGTTGGCGGACGCCACTGCCGTACGGCTCGTACAGTCTAGGACAGCATTAATCGCGTAAGACGCAAATGCAGACATTTGAGATGTCAATGGTGCCACCTGCGGAGCAGATGTACGTGTGACCGTGTCAATCTGTGCAAGACCAGCTGAAATAGCTTGGAGTGCCCATACGGCTGCGAATGCTGGAGCAAACGACGCGCCAATAGCCTCATAGATGGATTTCAACCAGAGCTCCATCTGCCTGTCAGTGGCATCTTTAAGTGCCGCCCCATCTTCCACTGCAACTAAGGATCTAGCTGCAAGCCTGGAGATTGGAGGATCCACCTTGGGACACTGGGTCCAGCCCTTGACCACGTCCGGGGGAAAAGGATAACGTGTATCCTTAAGCCGTTTGGAAAAACGCTTATCCGGATAAGCGTGGTGTTTCTGGATTGCCTCTCTAAAGTCAGAGTGGTCCAGAAAAACACTTAATTTACGTTTGGGATACCTGAAATGGAATTTCTCCTGCTGTGAAGCTGTCGCCTCCACAGGAAGAGCAGGTGGAGAAATGTCCAGCATTTTATTGATGGACGCTATAAGATCATTCACTATGGCGTCACCATCAGGAGTATCCAAATTGAGAGCGGTCTCAGGATCAGAATCCTGATCAGCTACCTCCGCCTCATCATACAGAGAGTCGTCCTGCTGGGACCCTGACCAGTGTGATGAAGTCGAGGGCCGCTCATAGCGAGCTCGCTTAGGCTGTCTGGGACTGTCGTCCGTGTCAGAGCCATCACCCTGGGATGCAAGAGACGCCCCCGGATCCCGGAGCTGTTCCAACTGAGGGGGACCAGGGAGCAATGAGTTAACAGTGTCCATGGTCTGAGTTACTGGTCTGGACTGCAATGTTTCAAGAATTTTAGTCATAGTCACAGACAATCTGTCGGCAAAGACTGCAAACTCCGTCCCTGTCACCTGGACAGTATTTACAGGAGGTTCTGCCTGGGTCACCTCCAGCAGAGGCCCCGGCCGAGCAAGTGCCACAGGGGCCGAGCACTGCACACAATGGGGGTCAGTGGAACCTGCCGGTAGAACAGCCCCACATGCGGTACAAGCAGCATAAAAAGCCTGTGCCTTGGCACCTTTGCTTTTTGCGGTCGACATGCTGTTGTGTCCTCTGAGTAATCTAGGAGGGTATATAGCAGAGAATCACTAGTGATCGTACAGTGCAATGTATAGCTGCAAGCACAAAATACAAATATACACTTCGGCACCAGTGGGGGTCAGCCCTTGAGGGCAGCTTACCGCCCGCTGAAAAGCGGGTGTGTGGGCACCAGAATCCCGTGTCTGGGTCTCCCAGTCTCCTCTCTCCAGCTCGGACTGCACACAGGAATGGCTGCCGGCGTCCTGTGAAGAGGGGTGGACCGTGGGCGTGCCTCAAACAAAAGTGCGGGAAACTGGCGTCCCACTGTGCCCAGTGTGAGGGCTGGAGTATGTAAAGCAGACTCCAGCCCTCTGCGCTGACGTTCTGTACAGCGTCCCGCCCTTCCCCTGACTGGCAGGCCTGGGGGCGGGAACGAAGCGAAACTAGGCCGCAAAAGCCGGGGACTCGAGTAATAAGCGCGGCCGTCATATATGCACGGCCAGCGCGGAAGTCCCCGGCGCACCACAAATCCCAGCCGCGCCGCAGCGCTAAAAACTGACCACCGTGGCCACGCAGCAGTTTCAAACACATGTCCCCTCTCAGCAGAGCTGTAGATAGGAATGGCACCAGCGCGCAGCGCTGTTGTCCCCGGCGCACTAACACACCCAGCAATGCTGCGGTGTGCGCGCGATATGCACGGGGACACAGAGTACCTTGATGTAGCAGGGCCTGTCCCTGACGATACTCAGCTCCATGTCCAGCAGATTCCCAGGGGCTGTGGATGGAGCACGGTCTCAGTGCCTGGAGACCGGTAAAATCCCACTTCACCCAGAGCCCGCAGGGGGATGGGGAAGGATGCAGCATGTGGGCTCCAGCCTCTGTACCCGCAATGGGTACCTCAACCTTAACAAACACCGCCGACAAATAGTGGGGTGAGAAGGGAGCATGCCGGGGGCCCTATATGGGCCCTCTTTTCTTCCATCCGACATAGTCAGCAGCTGCTGCTGACTAAACAGTGGAGCTATGCATGTATGTGTGCCTCCTTCGCACAAAGCATGAAAACTGAGGAGCCCGTGATCCCACGGGAGGGTGTATAGCCAGAAGGGGAGGGGCCTTACACTTTTAAGTGTAATACTTTGTGTGGCCTCCGGAGGCAGTAGCTATACACCCAATTGTCTGGGTCTCCCAATGGAGCGACAAAGAAACATGAAAATCTCCTATGATAAAATACATTCTAAATTATCCAAATTAGAACATAATATAATGGAGATTAAAAAGAAGAATTTTTTGAGAGACTCTAGTGATTATGCCAAAAATGAAGTTTATACCTGGAATTACAAACCCAGATCCATTATTAGAAGGAGACGTCACTCCAGCTATAATAGAGTGGACTTTGATTGCACAGATTCTGCAGGTGACATGTCTCTCCCCTCTACATCTGATGGGGCAACGGATCTTTCAAATTCCTCATTTGATCCAACTGGCATAATCACTCGCTCTAAACAAAACAAAACAAGAAACCCTACACAACCTTTTTTAAAAAACAAGTCAAAAAACGGACAAGACGAGCGGGGAGGAAGCATCAGAAACAACACTCCTTTGTACCGCTACCAATATCAGAAACATTAAATATTCCTGTTTGGAACTTGTCCAGTTACATCTTGTCAGAACAACAGATCTCCCTACTCAGTAGGGGATTGGGATTTGCTCCTAATATTAATTTTGATATCTTCCAGACCATTTTGGACTTGAACAAATTTGCTCGTAATATCACGTTAAAATGTCATTTTTTTGATACTAACAAACCTATTCCTCCACAGGATATTAATCATGATGTTGTTATTGATAACAGTGCTGATGTTCCTTTATTGTCATTCTGTGAACAAAAAAGTCTAATGACCTTGCGACTTCTCTCTGCTGCGACTGATGTTTTGCCAGACAGAATTGCCACTAACATACAACCTCCACTTCCAAATAGGGATTATTATCCCCTTCAATCTCGACCTCAAATCCTGGATCTATTTCAGGAACTTATTGTTAAAGATCTTATTGAGCTGAGTGAGACAATGACGCCCCCTAGAGACAATCTGAGCCACCGGGAAAGATTGGCCCTAAAAGAATTGGGGACGAATTCAGATATTATAATAAGGGAGGCGGACAAAGGGGGCGCCATTGTCCTATTAAATTCAGGTCTCTATAAAAAATTAGTACTACAGGATCTACAGGATCTAGACACATATATTGAATTGAATGGTGATCCAACTAGACATTATAACAATTTATTGTTAAAAAATTTGGAGGAAGGCTACTGTACTGGTGCTATTAATGATAAAACAAAGGATTTTTTATTCAATAAAAATCCTGTTGTTCCAATCTACCACTGTCTCCCAAAGATCCATAAAAATCTTTCCCCCCCCCCCACTATGACCAATTGTTTCGGGTATAGGATCTTTGGGTGAAAATCTGGGGGGTTGGATAGATCAATTTCTTCAACCCTTGATACCTGAATTACCAGGTTACATTAGGGACACAAAAGAGGTTGTTAGAGCATTGGATGGATATGAGTGGAAAAATCATTTTTTATGGCTATCATGTGATGTAATATCCCTTTACCCATCCATACCTCATACCATTGCATTACGATGTCTGTCTCAGCATTTGGATAGATTCAGTGATTATGATACATGTCTCAAGGACTTCATAGTTTCTTCAATTGATTTTCTTTTAAATCATAACTATTTTTCTTTTGACAGAAAGTTCTATTTACAGTGTAGGGGAGTTAGCATGGGGGCCCGCTTCTCCCCCTCGCTTGCAAATATTGTGATGGCGAGATGGGAGGAGGATTTTTTATATGCTGAACAGAATAGATTCTCCGGATATCTGCAATGGTATGGCAGATATCTGGACGATCTGCTTATGATCTGGTCGGGCCCTACTGATACCATACAGGACTTTCTTACCTATATTAATGACAATGGTTTTAATTTGAAATTTACTTCTTCTTTTCATGAGACAACTATGAACTTCTTGGACATTACTTTATACTCTGAGAATGGGAATAGAGTTATCATCAAACCTTACCGTAAATCTACCGCTACTAATTCTATCCTTACAGCAGACTCATGCCATCACTCACGGACCAAATATAATATTCCTGTAGGAGAACTAATTAGAATGAAACGAAATTGTTCCCAACCTAGTGACTATTTCAAGGAAGAGACATTGACTTGTGACAGACTTGCAGACAGAGGGTACCCTGACTGGGTTCTTAATAGAGCCAAATCTATAGTGGCACAAATAAATAGATCAGATTTATTGGGAAAAAATCCAAGGAAAGGAAAATATAAGAATAAATTGGAACAAAGCAATAATATTGTTTTTTCGACTAATTATAGTAAACAATTTGATTCAATTACAAAAATAGTGAATAAATATTTACCTATACTTGGTGAGGACCCAATTTTAAAACAAGTAACTAAAAATAATATTAGATGTGTTGCTAAACGAGCTCCTACCCTTGGTACCATTCTTTCTCCAAGTCTTTTTTTGAGTGAAGCTGACCTTAGAGAGAAACCCTCTTGGATTACCCTGAAAGGTTTTTATAAATGTGGTGCGAATAAATGTAAAGCGTGCGGTTTTGCACAGAAAGGAAAAACCTTTCAGTTTACCTCAAACCAAAAAACTTTTTTTTTTTTTTTCTCTTCACCATATGCTTGCAATCCCAAAACTGCTATCACTTATTATCAAAATTGCTAATGCTAGATTAGTATATAATATCCATTCTATATTGTATTTGGTATATTGTTGAAGGGAAGGCATATGTTATATATATTTGAAAAGTTACTTACTAGAGATCATATATTTCTTGAGGTATTTAATTATATTTATATTGCTATATACAGAGTGTCTTGTTGGATCACTATATACTATATTTATAGTTACATTAAAACAACAAGGGAAATCGGTCTATATAAATGTTTTTAATATGTTTGTCATTCTATGTGTATACATGTTTTTTGTTTTTTGGTGTATATATTCTTTGTATCTGTGCACATTTGTGTTATACCATATTATATCATGTATACTCATATATGTGAATTTGCCACTGTGTATCTCCATTTGTTTCAGATCCCTCGTAGTTACTAGTTGAGGAGTTGCCTCTAGTGAAACCACACATGTGGAACTAATTAGTGGACCAGGGATCTGATTTAAGGGAGATGGTTACACTTTAAGTCAGAACATGACTAAGACCTGAAGCGTCGAAACGCGTTGTTCTGCCACATAATAATAATACTAATATATATTAATACTGTAATACATGCCTGACATGTATTACAGTATCTGCTGGATTTTTATACCTTATTTCTAATAAAAAAGGATTTTTAATCTATTCCTGGCACTGGAAACCTCTTTTTCTATTTTCAGTATTATAGTAGTTATATTCTTGTACATAGGGGCAGTATTATAGTAGTTATATTCTTGTACATAGGGGCAGTATTATAGTGGTTATATTCTTGTACATAGGGGCAGTATTATAGTAGTTATATTCTTGTACATAGGGGCAGTATTATAGTGGTTATATTCTTGTACATAGGGGCAGTATTATAGTAGTTATATTCTTGTACATAGAGGGCAGTATTATAGTAGTTATATTCTTGTACATAGGGGCAGTATTATAGTGGTTATATTCTTGTACATAGGGGCAGTATTATAGTAGTTATATTCTTGTATATAGCGGCAGTATTATAGTAGTTATATTCTTGTACATAGGGGCGGTATTATAGTAGTTATTTTCCTGTACATAGAGGGCAGTATTATAGTAGTTATATTCTTGTACATAGGGGCAGTATTATAGTAATTATATTCTTATATATAGGGGCAGTATTATATTAGTTATATTCTTGTACATAGAGGGCAGTATTATAGTAGTTATATTCTTGTACATAGGGGCGGTATTATAGTAGTTATATTCTTGTACATAGAGGGCAGTATTATAGTAGTTATATTCTTGTACATAGGGGCAGTATTATAGTAGTTATATTCTTATATATAGGGGCAGTATTATATTAGTTATATTCTTGTACATAGAGGGCAGTATTATAGTAGTTATATTCTTGTACATAGGAGCAGTATTATACTAGTTATATTCTTGTACATAGGAGCAGTATTATAGTAGTTATATTCTTATACATAGGAGCAGTATTATAGTAGTGATATTCTTGTACATAGGGGCGGTATTATAGTAGTTATATTCTTGTACATAGGGGCAGTATTATAGTAGTTATATTCTTATATATAGGGGCAGTATTATAGTAGTTATATTCTTGTACATAGGGGCAGTATTATAGTAGTTATATTCTTGTACATAGGGGCAGTATTATAGTAGTTATATTCTTGTACATAGGGGCAGTATTATAGTGGTTATATTCTTCTACATAGGGGCAGTATTATAGTAGTTATATTCTTGTATATAGCGGCAGTATTATAGTAGTTATATTCTTGTACATAGGGGCGGTATTATAGTAGTTATATTCTTGTACATAGAGGGCAGTATTATAGTAGTTATATTCTTGTACATAGAGGGCAGTATTATAGTAGTTATATTCTTGTACATAGGGGCAGTATTATAGTAGTTATATTCTTGTACATAGGAGCAGTATTATAGTAGTTATATCCTTGTACATAGGGGCAGTATTATAGTAGTTATATTCTTGTACATAGAGGGCAGTATTATAGTAGTTATATTCTTGTACATAGAGGGCAGTATTATAGTAGTTATATTCTTGTACATAGGGGCAGTATTATTGTAGTTATATTCTTGTACATAGGGGCAGTATTATAGTAGTTATATTCTTGTACATAGGAGCAGTATTATAGTAGTTATATCCTTGTACATAGGGGCAGTATTATAGTAGCTATATTCTTGTACATAGGGGCAGTATTATAGTAGTTATAGTCTTGTATATAGGGGCAGTATTATAGTAGTTATAGTCTTGTACATATGGGCAGTATTATAGCAGTTATATTCTTGTACATAGGGGGCAGTATTATAGCAGTTATATTCTTGTACATAGAGGGCAGTATTATAGTAGTTATATTCTTAAACATAGGGGCAGTATTATAGTAGTTATATTCTTGTATATAGCGGCAGTATTATAGTAGTTATATTCTTGTACATAGGGGCGGTATTATAGTAGTTATATTCTTGTACATAAGGGCAGTATTATAGTAGTTATATTCTTGTACATAGAGGGCAGTATTATAGCAGTTATATTCTTGTACATAGGGGGCAGTATTATAGTAGTTATATTCTTGTACATAGGAGCAGCATTATAGTAGTTATATTCTTGTACATAGGGGCAGTATTATAGTGGTTATATTCTTGTACATAGGGGCAGTATTATAGTAGTTATATTCTTGTATATAGCGGCAGTATTATAGTATTTATATTCTTGTACATAGGGGCAGTATTATAGTAGTTATATTCTTGTACATAGGGAGCAGTATTATAGTAGTTATATTCTTGTATATAGCGGCAGTATTATAGTATTTATATTCTTGTACATAGGGGCAGTATTATAGTAGTTATATTCTTGTATATAGGGGGCAGTATTATAGCAGTTATATTCTTGTACATAGGAGCAGTAATATAGTAGTTATATTCTTGTACATAGGGGGCAGTATTATAGTAGTTATATTCTTGTACATAGGGGCAGTATTATAGTAGTTATATTCTTGTCCATAGGGGGCAGTATTATAGTAGTTATTTTCTTGTACATAGGGGCAGTATTATAGCAGTTATATTCTTGTACATAGGAGCAGTAATATAGTAGTTATATTCTTGTACATAGGAGCAGTATTATAGTAGTTATATTCTTGTACATAGGGAGCAGTATTATAGTAGTTATATTCTTGTACATAGGGGCAGTATTATAGTAGTTATATTCTTGTACATAGGGGGCAGTATTATAGTAGTTATATTCTTGTACATAGGGGCAGTATTATAGCAGTTATATTCTTGTACATAGGGGCAGTATTATAGCAGTTATATTCTTGTACATAGGGGGCAGTATTATAGTAGTTATATTCTTGTACATAGGAGCAGTATTATAGTAGTTATATCCTTGTACATAGGGGCAGTATTATAGCAGTTATATTCTTGTACATAGGGGGCAGTATTATAGTAGTTATATTCTTGTACATAGGAGCAGTATTATAGTAGTTATATCCTTGTACATAGGGGCAGTATTATAGTAGCTATATTCTTGTACATAGGGGCAGTATTATAGCAGTTATATTCTTGTACATAGGGGGCAGTATTATAGCAGTTATATTCTTGTACATAGAGGGCAGTATTATAATAGTTATATTCTTGTACATAGGGGCAGTATTATAGTAGTTATATTCTTGTACATAGAGGGCAGTATTATAGTAGTTATATTCTTGTACATAGGGGCAGTATTATAGTAGTTATATCCTTGTACATAGGGGGCAGTATTATAGTAGTTATATTCTTGTACATAGGAGCAGTATTATAGTAGTTATATTCTTGTACATAGGGGCAGTATTATAGTAGTTATATTCTTGTACATAGGGGGCAGTATTATAGTAGTTATATTCTTGTACATAGGGGCAGTATTATAGTAGTTATATTCTTGTACATAGGGGCAGTATTATAGTAGTTATATTCTTGTACATAGAGGGCAGTATTATAGTAGTTATATTCTTGTACATAGAGGGCAGTATTATAGTAGTTATATTCTTGTACATAGGGGGCAGTATTATAGCAGTTATATTCTTGTACATAGGGGGCAGTATTATAGCAGTTATATTCTTGTATATAGGGGCAGTATTATAGCAGTTATATTCTTGTACATAGGGGGCAGTATTATAGCAGTTATATTCTTGTACATAGAGGGCAGTATTATAGTAGTTATATTCTTGTACATGGGGGGCAGAATTATGGTAGTTTTACTATTGTGTATAGGTGGCGGTATTATAGTAGTGTTAGTTTGCATGTTTTATCAATATGATAGCGGTGTTATACAGACATGAGCTGCATAACACTGTGGATATGCGGCGGTTAGTAACGCTTCTATTTGTCAGCAATTATTTGATTTGTAGTCACGCACCTTACGGTCGTACGGTTCACCACGTAACATTTCAGGCGCCATCCAGAAGGCAGATCCTACGAGTGACAGCTTCCTTTCTCCATTCTTCAGTGGCAGCTCTACCACCTCCCGGGCCAGACCGAAATCTGTTACAAGCGCCTCTCTGCCCCGTGGGGTCACTCTTATAAGACAGTTCTGTAATATACATGTGAAGCAGGCTCGGTGACTGACGGCGCAGATCATGGCGCCCTGTGACTGATGGCGCACATTATGGGGCCCTGAAACTGACGGCGCAGATTATGGCGTCTTGTGACTGACGGCGCAGATCATGGCGCCCTGCGACTGACGGCGCACATTATGGCGCCCTGTGACTGACGGCGCAGATTATGGCGCCCTGCGACTGACGGCGCAGATTATGGCGCCCTGCGACTGACGGTGCAGATTATGGCGCCCTGCGACTGATGGTGCAGATTATGGCGCCCTGCGACTGACGGCGCAGATTATGGCGCCCTGCGACTGACGGCGCAGATTATGGCGCCCTGTGACTGACGGTGCAGATTATGGCGCCCTGTGACTGACGGCGCAGATTATGGCGCCCTGTGACTGACGGTGCAGATTATGGCGCCCTGTAGATCGATCATTACCTTGGAGTTTAGGTCCCGGTGGTAGATATTTTTGGAGTGCAGGTAGATCATCCCCCGGCTGATGTCGCACGACAGGTCGACCTTCTCTTTCCAGTTCAGGGGGATTTCCTTACAGGCCAGCAGCTCCTCCAGGCAGCCTCCATTCACGTACTGGGGGCGACAACAATATACCTTATATCACACAGGGGGCGGTAATGTTTATAGCCACCAATCAGATTCCAGCTTATGGCTTGGTTGCGGTGGAGTTAATAGAGCAAATTAATTAAAAGTCTGCTGTGATTGGGTGGAAGTTCTGCCTCTTTCAGTCACAACCAGAGCTGCATTCACAATTCTGCTGCGCATGTACGCGGTTATATAAATGACACATCTCCTATAATGCGGCGCACAAGACGCCACATAGAGCCTGCGCAATACTTACACTGAACCAGGAGGTGGCAGCAGTGAGTTATCTCCTACAAAAACAGCAGCATTATGAGCGCAGCTCTGGATGTGACTAAAGTATAGGATGCGTAGATAACTGCAGCAATATGATATAATGTACACTCACCTCCAGGATTGGATACAGCTTCTCGTCCTTCACACAGATCCCAAGATACCTACAAAGTGACAAGATGGTGATTACAAGACGTCAGACGACTCCCCCCGATATAAGGCTTCCATGCCGGGGTGAAGAGCTCGGGCCGGGCAGAGTGATGCGTTACTGCACATGAGACCATGACGGTACTGACAGGACTCGGGCCGGACCGGTCATCAGGTGGTTCAGGCCAATTGGATATATTTAAAGGGGTACGCCTCAAGAAAACTGCAGAGTGACACTTTAGGTCCCCAAGAAAATAACTTCCTGGCACTTGGGGCATAACAAGGTATTAAATTGTAAGTGAATGGAGGCGTTACCAGAGTCGGCCACTAGATGGCGATGGCGTCATTCAATTAACACAAACTGACTCTTAAAGGGTTTGTCCACAGGAGTCTACGCTCCTCGGGCTGAGACTAAAGGTCCAGTCACACATAACGAGATCGTGAACGAGATCGCTACTACGTCACACTTTCTGGATCGTTTATGAGTCGTTGTTGAAATCGCATGTTGGGTGTCACACATAACGAGTTTATGAACGAGCATGCGTCCCGTATAACGATCTTTCAAATCGCTGGGACCCTGTCACACAGCAACTATGTTAACGATTCTAATCCCATTAGGGGCGTAGTAAAATGCAGTGAGTCACGTAGGCGTGCATTTGCGTCGCCTTTTCCATACCCCCCCTCCGCTTTCATTGGCGGCCAATACTGCGTTCTGATTGGGGGCGTATCTAGCGGTTAAATTTTGGATCGCGTCACCCTTTGTCACTTCTTTTGCGCTTTGCTTTGAGATAGAACCTGCGTCTCCACCCTGATTCCTTCGTCCATTGTACCCGGTCGCTTTGTTGGTGTGTTTTTCGGATCGAAGCCGCACCTGCACCTGGAGCTAACCAATCGGTGCAGAGAGGGGCGCGGAAACGGGGACGCAACAACACGCCTTCGTGCATCTCATCTAGGTCGTCAACGAAATCGTTAATAGGGTGTCAAACATACAGATTCATGCAGCCCAGCAGGACTCCAACGAGCCAGAAATGGCCCAAGCTGTTCGGCATCGATCAGCGATTTCGCAGCAGGGGGTGAATCGTTGGTACGTGTCAAACGTGACGAGATCGCAATTGAAGTCGTTCTTGCGTCACAGAAACTGTGACGTAGTAACGATCTCGTTTACGATCTCGTTATGTGTGAAGTGGCCTTTAGTCCCCTTCCTCCGCACGGCGCAGTCTCCCCGTCCTCAGGCCGCGCTCACCTGACTATGTTGGGATGTGACAGTTTCTGCAGGAGGGAGATTTCGCGGACGATCCCCTCCTCGTCCACCTCGTTTTTGTAGATCTTCACCACCATGTTCTTGGAGCCGGCGCCATGAGACACCTGCAACAGAAGAGATCATGTCAGGACAAGGATTGTGTGTACTGTGCCTTTAAGAGGAAGTCCTGAACAATGAACCAACCCAGCTGGTAACACCGATCACCGCTCAGAAGCCAGAGAAAGCTGGGTGACAGCCAAATTACTCACCACCCGGCTTCCCAGAAAGAAGAGCAACAGTGGTGCATTGTGGGACGGAATACCGACACCCCCCTGTGCATTGTGGGTGCTCCTCAATAGTACTGGCACCCCTGCTGTGCATTGTAGGCACAGATCAATAATACTGGCACCCCCGCTGTGCATTGTGGGAGTTCCTTAATAATATTGGCACCCACGCAGTGCATTGTGGGAGTTCCTTAATAATATTGGCACCCCCGCTGTGCATTGTGGGCGCTCCTAAATAATACTGGCACCCCCGCTGTGAATTGTGGGCGCTCCTAATTAATACTGCCACCCACGCAGTGCATTGTGGGAGCTCCTCAATAATACTGGCACCCTTGCTGTGCATTGTGGGAGCTCCTAAATAATACTGCCACCCACGCAGTGCATTGTGGGTGCTCCTCAATAATACTGGCACCCTTGCTGTGCATTGTGGGAGCTCCTAAATAATACTGCCACCCACGCAGTGCATTGTGGGTGCTCCTCAATAATACTGGCACCCTTGCTGTGCATTGTGGGAGCTCCTAAATAATACTGGCACCCACGCAGTGCATTGTGGGTGCTCCTCAATAATACTGGCACCCTTGCTGTGCATTGTGGGAGCTCCTAAATAATACTGGCACCCACGCAATGCATTGTGGGCGCTCCTAAATAATACTGGCACCCCCGCTGTGCATTGTGGGAGCTCCTCAATAATACTGGCACCCCCCTTCCTAAATAATACTGACACTCCCCTGTGCACTCTGGGCGTTCCTTAATAATACCAGCACCCCCACTGTGCATTGTGGGTGCTCCTCAATAATACTGGCACCCCCACTGTGCATTGTGGGTGCTCCTCAATAATACTGGCACCCCCACTGTGCATTGTGGGTGCTCCTCAATAATACTGGCACCCCCACTGTGCATTGTGGGCGCTCCTCAATAATACTGGCTCCCCCCTTCCTAAATAATACTGACACTCCCCTGTGCACTCTGGGCGTTCCTTAATAATACCAGCACCCCCACTGTGCATTGTGGGTGCTCCTCAATAATACTGGCACCCCCGCTGTGCATTGTGGGAGCTCCTCAATAATACTGGCACCCCCCTTCCTAAATAATACTGACACTCCCCTGTGCACTCTGGGCGTTTCTTAATAATACCAGCACCCCCACTGTGCATTGTGGGTGCTCCTCAATAATACTGGCACCCCCGCTGTGCATTGTGGGAGCTCCTCAATAATACTGGCACCCCCCTTCCTAAATAATACTGACACTCCCCTGTGCACTCTGGGCGTTCCTTAATAATACCAGCACCCCCACTGTGCATTGTGGGTGCTCCTCAATAATACTGGCACCCCCACTGTGCATTGTGGGAGCTCCTCAATAATACTGGCACCCCCCTTCCTAAATAATACTGACACTCCCCTGTGCACTCTGGGCGTTCCTTAATAATACCAGCACCCCCACTGTGCATTGTGGGTGCTCCTCAATAATACTGGCACCCCCGCTGTGCATTGTGGGAGCTCCTCAATAATACTGGCACCCCCCTTCCTAAATAATACTGACACTCCCCTGTGCACTCTGGGCGTTTCTTAATAATACCAGCACCCCCACTGTGCATTGTGGGTGCTCCTCAATAATACTGGCACCCCCCTGTGCATTGTGGGCGCTCCTCAATAATACTGGCACCCCCCCTGTGCATTGTGGGCACTCCTCAATAATACTGGCACCCTCGCTGTGCATTGTGGGTGTTCCTCAATAATACTGGCACCCCCGCTGTGCATTGTGGGAGCTCCTCAATAATACTGGCACCCCCGCTGTGCATTGTGGGAGCTCCTCAATAATACTGGCACCCCCCCTGTGCATTGTGGGTGCTCCTCAATAATACTGGCACCCCCCCTGTGCATTGTGGGTGCTCCTCAATAATACTGGCACCACCGCTGTGCATTGTGGGAGCTCCTCAATAATACTGGCACCCCTGCTGTGCATTGTGGGCGCTCCTCAATAATACTGGCACCCCCCCTGTGCATTGTGGGTGCTCCTCAATAATACTGGCACCCCCGCTGTGCATTGTGGGCGCCACTCAATAATACTGGCACCACGGCTGTGCATTGTGGGAGCTCCTCAATAATACTGGCACCCCTGCTGTGCATTGTGGGCGCTCCTCAATAATACTGGCACCCCCCCTGTGCATTGTGGGTGCTCCTCAATAATACTGGCACCCCCGCTGTGCATTGTGGGAGCTCCTCAATAATACTGGCACCACCGCTGTGCATTGTGGGAGCTCCTCAATAATACTGGCACCCCCACTGTGCATTGTGGGTGCTCCTCAATAATACTGGCACCCCCCTGTGCATTGTGGGTGCTCCTCAATAATACTGGCACCACCGCTGTGCATTGTGGGAGCTCCTCAATAATACTGGCACCCCCCCTGTGAATTGTGGGCGCTCCTAAATAATACTGGCACCCCCCCTGTGCATTGTGGGTGCTCCTCAATAATACTGGCACCCCCGCTGTGCATTGTGGGCGCTCCTCAATAATACTGGCACCCCCGCTGTGCATTGTGGGCGCTCCTCAATAATACTGGCACCACCGCTGTGCATTGTGGGCGCTCCTCAATAATACTGGCACCCCCGCTGTGCATTGTGGGAGCTCCTCAATAATACTGGCACCATCGCTGTGCATTGTGGGCGCTCCTCAATAATACTGGCACCACCGCTGTGCATTGTGGGCGCTCCTTAATAATACTGGCACCCCCGCTGTGCATTGTGGGAGCTCCTCAATAATACTGGCACCATCGCTGTGCATTGTGGGCGCTCCTCAATAATACTGGCACCCCCCCTGTGCATTGTGGGTGCTCCTTAATAATACTGGCACCCCCCCTGTGCATTGTGGGTGATCCTCAATAATACTGGCACCCCCGCTGTGCATTGTGGGCGCCGCTCAATAATACTGGCACCACCGCTGTGCATTGTGGGAGCTCCTCAATAATACTGGCACTCCTGCTGTGCATTGTGGGCGCTCCTCAATAATACTGGCACCCCCCCTGTGCATTGTGGGTGCTCCTCAATAATACTGGCACCCCCGCTGTGCATTGTGGGCGCTCCTCAATAATACTGGCACCCCCCTGTGCATTGTGGGTGCTCCTCAATAATACTGGCACCACCGCTGTGCATTGTGGGCGCTCCTCAATAATACTGGCACCCCCCTGTGCATTGTGGGTGCTCCTCAATAATACTGGCACCACCGCTGTGCATTGTGGGCGCTCCTCAATAATACTGGCACCCCGCTGTGCATTGTGGGTGCTCCTCAATAATACTGGCACCCCCGCTGTGCATTTTGGGCGCTCCTCAATAATACTGGCACCCCCGCTGTGCATTGTGGGTGCTCCTCAATAATACTGGCACCACCGCTGTGCATTGTGGGCGCTCCTCAATAATACTGGGACCCCCGCTGTGCATTGTGGGTGCTTCTCAATATTACTGGCACCCCCGCTGTGCATTGTGGGCGCTCCTCAATAATACTGGCACCCCCGCTGTGCATTGTGGGTGCTTCTCAATATTACTGGCACCCTCGCTGTGCATTGTGGGTGTTCCTCAATAATACTGGCTCCCCCGCTGTGCATTGTGGGCGATCCTCAATAATACTGGCACCCCCACGCTGTGAATTATGGGAGCACAATAATAATACTGGCACCACCGCTGTGCATTGTGGGAGCTCCTCAATAATACTGGCACCCCCGCTATGCATTGTGGACACTCCTCAATAATACTGGCACCCTCGCTGTGCATTGTGGGTGTTCCTCAATAATACTGGCACCCCCGCTGTGCATTGTGGGCGATCCTCAATAATACTGGCACCCCCGCTATGCATTGTGGGTGTTCCTCAATAATACTGGCACCCCCGCTGTGCATTGTGGGCGATCCTCAATAATACTGGCACCCCCGCTATGCATTGTGGGTGCTCCTCAATAATACTGGCACCCCCGCTGTGCATTGTGGGCGATCCTCAATAATACTGGTACCCCCGCTATGCATTGTGGGTGCTCCTCAATAATACTGGCACCCCCGCTGTGCATTGTGGGCGATCCTCAATAATACTGGCACCCCCGCTGTGCATTGTGGATGCTCCTTAATAATACTGGCACCCCGCTATGCATTGTGGGTGCTCCTTAATAATACTGGCACCCCGCTATGCATTGTGGGTGCTCCCCGATACAATAAAGGTTTTATTCTTGGTTGAACAAGGGCCACAACAAACAGGAAGGAACATAATGTAAAGAAATTGCAGAACAATGGACACTATGCATAAGCCATGTAATACCCTCAGCTGCGCACGTCACATACTAGCAGCGCTGTCCATCCCCCATGCTGTACACTGCAGCGCTGATCAGCTATGGATAAGCACAAGCCCACCGACAAGTAATCCGTGCACGACCCGTCATTATTGCATCTTATTTCTTCGGCGCTCTATTGGGAGACCCAGACGATTGGGTGTATAGCACTGCCTCCGGAGGCCACACAAAGCAATTACACTAAAAAGTGTAAGGCCCCTCCCCTTCTGGCTATACACCCCCAGTGGGATCACTGGCTCACCAGTTTTCTGCTTTGTGCGAAGGAGGTCAGACATCCACGCATAGCTCCACTGTTTGTAGTCAGCAGTAGCTGCTGGCTATATCGGATGGAAGAAAAGAGGGCCCATATGGGGCCCCCAGCATGCTCCCTTCTCACCCGCGGTGGTGCTTGTAAGGTTGAGGTACCTATTGCTGGTACAGAGGCTGGAGCCCACATGCTGTTTTCCTTCCACATCCCCTGGAGGGCTCTGTGGAAGTGGGATCTTGCCGGCCCCCAAGCCCTGAGGCCGGGCTCCATCCACAGACCCAGAGAACCTGCTGGATTTGGAGCGGGAGTGCCGTTCAGGGACAAGGCCCTGCAACTTTCAGGTACTCTGTGTCCCCGGCAGGCACGGACACTCTCAAGGCTTGCTGAGCGTTATAGTGCGCCGGGGACAGTAGCGCTGTGCGCTGGGGTTAGGTCACTGCAGCTTTGCTGAGTGACGTTACATGTTGGGAACTACTGCGCCGACCGCTACTGGAGCGGCGGCGCAGCTGCGACTTGTGGTGCGCCGGGGACTTTGCGCCGACCGCGCTTTTACGGCGGCGGCGCTTCTAACTTTATCCCCCGGCTTCTGCGGCCTAGCGCCGCTTCGTTCCCGCCCCCACCCTGTCAATCAGGGTAGGGGAGAGACGCTGCTCAATAGGCAGCGCCGAGGGCTGGAGCCTTATTTACATGCTCCAGCCCTCTCACTAGGCACAGTGGGAAGCAGGCTTCCCGCTCTTCGTCTGTATACGCCCAGGGCCCGCCCCCCCCTCTCCACAAGGACGCCGGCAGCCATTACACATGCGATCTGGCTGGGGAAAGGCAGCAGGCTCTGGGAGACCCAGACTAAAGGGATTTCGGCGACCACACACCGCTCCTAAGCGGGCGGTAAGCTGCACTTTAGTGCTGGCCCCACTAGTGCCTCAGTGTATATTAGTGTACTTTTTTCTTGGTACCATATATATATATAGTTGCACTGTAAGGTCGCTTCTTGGCTGGACACCCTGTACTGCTCTGAGGAGGCAGCAACATGTCATCCGCAAAACGCAAGGGTGCCAAGGCACAGGCTGTCTTCACTGTTTGTACTGCATGTGGGGCTAATCTACCAGCAGGCTCCAACGACTCTCATTGTGTGCAATGTTCAGTCCCAGTGGCACTTCGTCAGCCAGAGCCTATGGTGGTAGTGGCTTAGGCAGAGACGCCTGTGAACCCTGCCCCGGTGACGGGGACAGACTTTGCACTTTTTGCTGATAAAATGTCTGTGACTATGGCAAAAATCCTGGAGACCTTGCAGTCCAGGCCAGTTGCTCAGACCATGGACACTGCTGTGTCTATGCTCTCCGGTCCCCCTCAGTTGGAACTAATCCGTGCTTCAGGGGGGTCTCAAGCATCACAGGCTGAAGTCTCTGACTCAGATGACAGTCCCAGGCAGCCTAAGCGTGCTCGCTGGGAAAGACCCTCCACGTCATCACACTGCTCAGGGTCTCAGCGAGAAGAGTCTCTCTGTGATGAGACTGAGGACGGTGATCAGGATTCTAATCCTGAGGCCCCTCTCAATCTGGATGCCCCTGATGGTGACGCCATGGTTAATGACCTTATATCGGCAATTAATAGACTGTTGGATATTTCTCCCCCAGCCCCTTCTGCAGAGGAGGCAGCTGCACAGCAGGAGAAGTTCCATTTCCTATATCCCAAGCGTAAATTAAGTGCTTTTTTGGACCACTCTGACTTCAGAGAATCGATCCAGAAACACGACGCTCATCCAGACAAGCGTTTCTCTAAACGTTCTAAGGATACCCGTTATCCTTTTCCCTCTGAGGTGGCCAAACGCTGGACCCAGTGTCCAAAGGTGGATCCCCCAATTTCCAAGCTTGCGGCTAGATCCATAGTCGCAGTAGAGGATGGCGCTTCACTTAAAGATGCCAACGACAGACAGATGGACCTTTGGTTGAAATCTGTCTATGAATCTATCGGCGCGTCGTTTGCTCCAGCATTCGCGGCCGTGTGGGCACTCCAAGCTATTTCAGCTGGTTTAGCACAGGTGGATGCTTTCATACATCCAGCAGTGCCGCAAGTGGCGTCCCTAACTTCGCAAATGTCTGCGTTTGCGACCTATGCTATCAATGCTGTCCTAGAATCTACGAGCCGTACCGCTATGGCGTCCGCCAATTCTGTGGTTTTGCGCAGAGCCTTGTGGTTAAAGGACTGGAAAGCAGATGCTGGTTCCAAAAAATGCTTAACCAGCTTGCCATTATCTAGAGACAGACTGTTTGGTGAGCCATTGGCTGAAATCATAAAACAGTCCAAGGGTAAGGACTCTTCCTTACCACAGCCCAGAGCAAGTAAACCTCAACAGAAAAAGTGGCAGTCGAGGTTTCGGTCCTTTCGAGGCTCGGGCAAGGCCCAATTCTCCTCGTCCAAAAGGACTCAGAAAGAACAAGGGAGCTCAGATTCCTGGCGGGCTCACTCACGCCCCAGGAAAGCAAATGGAGGAACCGCTTCCAAAGCGGCTACCTCATGACTTTCGGCCTCCTCCCTCCGCATCCTCGGTCGGTGGCAGGCTCTCCCGCTTTTGCGACATTTGGCTGTCACAGGTCAAAGACCGGTGGGTAACAGACATTCTGTCTCGCGGGTACAGAATCGAGTTCAGTTCTCGGCCTCCACTTCGGTTCTTCAGAACCTCCCCACACCCCAACCGAGCAGATGCCCTGCTGCAGGCGGTGGAATCTCTAAGAGCAGAAGGAGTCGTGATCCCTGTCCCCCCTCAGGAACGGGGGCGAGGATTTTACTCCAATCTCTTTGTGGTTCCAAAAAAGGACGGCTCCTTCCGTCCTGTTCTGGACCTAAAACTGCTCAACAAGCATGTGAACGCCAGGCGGTTCCGGATGGAATCCCTCCGCTCAGTCATTGCCTCAATGTCTCAAGGAGATTTCCTAGCATCAATAGACATCAAAGATGCTTATCTCCACGTGCCGATTGCATCTTCAGTTCGTAGCTCTGCCATTTGGTCTGGCGACAGCCCCTCGGGTGTTCACCAAGATCATGGCGGCAGTGGTAGCAGTCTTGCACTCTCACGGACACTCTGTGATCCCTTACTTGGACGATCTACTGGTCAAGGCACCCTCTCAAGAGGCATGCCAACTCAGCCTGAATGTTGCACTGGAGACTCTCCAGGCGTTCGGGTGGATCACCAACTTCCCAAAGTCAGATCTGTCACCGACCCAATCACTAACGTATCTTGGCATGGAGTTTCATACTCTCTCAGCGATAGTGAAGCTTCCGCTGGACAAGCAGCGGTCTCTACAGACTGGGGTGCAGGCTCTCCTTCAAAGTCAGCCGCACTCCTTAAGACGCCTCATGCACTTCCTCGGGAAGATGGTGGCGGCAATAGAGGCGGTTCCGTTTGCGCAGTTTCATCTGCGTCCACTTCAATGGGACATTCTCCGCCAATGGGACGGGAAGTCAACATCCCTGGACAGGAAAGTCTCCCTTTCCCAGACGGCCAAAGACTCTCTGCAGTGGTGGCTTCTTCCCACCTCATTATCACAGGGAAGATCCTTCCTACCACCGTCTTGGGCGGTGGTCACGACAGACGCGAGTCTGTCAGGGTGGGGAGCAGTCTTTCTCCACCACAGGGCTCAGGGTACGTGGTCTCAGCAGGAGTCCACCCTTCAGATCAATGTTCTGGAAATCAGAGCAGTGTATCTTGCCCTTCTAGCCTTCCAGCAGTGGCTGGAAGGAAGGCAGATCCGAATTCAGTCGGACAACTCCACAGCGGTGGCATACATCAACCACCAAGGGGGGACACGCAGTCGGCAAGCCTTCCAGGAAGTCCGGCGGATTCTGATGTGGGTGGAAGCCACAGCCTCCACCATATCCGCAGTTCACATCCCCGGCGTAGAAAACTGGGAAGCAGACTTCCTCAGTCGCCAGGGCATGGACGCAGGGGAATGGTCCCTTCACCCAGACGTGTTTCAGGAAATCTGTCGCCGCTGGGGGGTGCCGGACGTCGACCTAATGGCGTCACGGCACAACAACAAGGTCCCAACCTTCATGGCACGGTCTCGCGATCAAAGAGCGCTGGCGGCAGACGCCCTAGTGCAAGATTGGTCGCAGTTCCGGCTCCCTTATGTGTTTCCACCTCTGGCACTCTTGCCCAGAGTGCTACGCAAGATCAGATCCGATTGCAGCCGCGTCATACTTGTCGCCCCAGACTGGCCGAGGAGGGCGTGGTATCCGGATCTGTGGCAGCTCACGGTCGGCCAACCGTGGGCACTCCCAGACCGACCAGACTTACTGTCCCAAGGGCCGTTTTTCCATCGGAATTCTGCGGCCCTGAACCTGACTGTGTGGCCATTGAGTCCTGGATCCTAACGTCTTCAGGATTGTCCCAAGGGGTCGTTGCCACCATGAGACAGGCTAGGAAGCCCACGTCCGCTAAGATCTACCACAGAACGTGGAGGATATTTTTATCCTGGTGCTCTGCTCAGGGAGTGTCTCCCTGGCCATTTGCATTGCCTACCTTTCTTTCTTTCCTGCAATCTGGGTTAGAAAAGGGTTTGTCGCTCGGCTCCCTTAAAGGTCAGGTCTCGGCGCTATCCGTCTTTTTTCAGAGGCGTTTGGCACGCCTTCCTAAGGTGCGCACGTTCCTACAGGGGGTTTGCCATATCGTACCCCCGTACAAGCGGCCGTTAGATCCATGGGATCTGAACAGGGTACTAGTTGCCCTCCAGAAGCCCCCCTTCGAGCCTCTGAAGGAGGTTTCACTTTCTAGACTATCACAGAAAGTGGCTTTTCTGGTAGCGATCACATCTCTTCGGAGAGTGTCTGAGCTGGCAGCACTATCATCCAAGGCTCCCTTCCTGGTCTTCCACCAGGACAAGGTTGTGCTGCGCCCCATTCAGGAGTTTCTCCCGAAGGTGGTATCCTCTTTTCATCTTAATCAGGATATCTCTTTGCCTTCGTTTTGTCCTCATGCAGTTCATCGGTATGAGAAGGATTTACATTTGTTAGATCTGGTGAGAGCACTCAGAATCTACATTTCCCGCACGGCGCCCTTGCGCCGTTCGGATGCACTCTTTGTCCTTGTCGCTGGGAAGCGCAAAGGGTCGCAGGCTTCTAAGGCCACCCTGGCTCGATGGATCAAAGAACCAATTCTTGAAGCCTACCGTTCTGCTGGGCTTCCGGTTCCATCAGGGCTGAAGGCCCATTCTACCAGAGCCGTGGGTGCATCCTGGGCATTACGACACCAGGCTACGGCTCAACAGGTGTGCCAGGCAGCTACCTGGTCGAGTCTGCACACTTTCACCAAACATTATCAGGTGCATACCTATGCTTCGGCGGACGCCAGCCTAGGTAGAAGAGTCCTGCAGGCGGCAGTTGCCTCCCCGTAGGGGAGGGCTGTCTTGCAGCTCTAACATGAGGTATTTCTTTACCCACCCAGGGACAGCTTTTGGACGTCCCAATCGTCTGGGTCTCCCAATAGAGCGCCGAAGAAGAAGGGAATTTTGTTACTTACCGTAAATTCCTTTTCTTCTAGCTCTTATTGGGAGACCCAGCACCCGCCCTGTTGTCCTTCGGGATTGTTGGTTTGTTTGCGGGTACACATGTTGTTCATGTTGAACGGTTTTCAGTTCTCCGATGTTACTCGGAGAGAATTTGTTTAAACCAGTTATTGGCTTTCCTCCTTCTTGCTTTTGCACTAAAACTGGTGAGCCAGTGATCCCACTGGGGGTGTATAGCCAGAAGGGGAGGGGCCTTACACTTTTTAGTGTAATTGCTTTGTGTGGCCTCCGGAGGCAGTGCTATACACCCAATCGTCTGGGTCTCCCAATAAGAGCTAGAAGAAAAGGAATTTACGGTAAGTAACAAAATTCCCTTCATTACTCTGACATGTAAGTTGCTTCATTTATGCTCAGGCAGTAAAGAAAAAAATCCTGGAAACCATCAACAAGCAGGGCGGCCGCTGCTGAGGGATCTCACTCACTTTCTATCTTCATACCAGTTCTGGTGTCTGTGCATGCACAGGACAGCTCGGATCAGCACCGCGTCAGTGTCGGCGGGTATAAGAATATACCAATCACATACAGATAATGAGAAAAGAGCCGACAACAGCTGCTTGTTGATGGTTTCCTTCCATTAAATGAGGTTTTATTCTACCAAGTGAAAATCTACAGAGAAATAAGGAGATTATAATACAAGGATGGGAATCTTATTACATGAGACGTCCGTACAGCTTCCAAAAAAAGATGAACTAGGGGGCGCCTGCGAGTCACTGATGGCTATAGAGGGACCATGAAATAACCGGTGCCGATGCCGCTCTGCAGACCGGCCACAGGAGAGGAGCGGCTCAGAGCAAGACCACATACACATTGTTATACGCCATTACTGATCTGTGCCTGGGAAAGCTGGGTACAAACCTGGTGAATAGACAAACGTGCTGGGGAACAACAGACAAGGCCCTCGATAGAGCCCCGGAGCATCAGCACCGACTGTCCCAGACCCGAGTGCACGATACTACGATAAAGCCCCGGAGCATCGGCACCGACTGTCCCAGACCCGAGTGCACGATACTACGATAAAGCCCCGGAGCACCGGCACCGACTGTCCCAGACCCGAGTGTACGATACTACGATAAAGCCCCGGAGCATCGGCACCGACTGTCTCAGACCCGAGTGCACGATACTACGATAAAGCCCCGGAGCACCGGCACCGACTGTCCCAGACCCGAGTGTACGATACTACGATAAAGCCCCGGAGCATCGGCACCGACTGTCCCAGACCCAAGTGCATGATACTACGATAAAGCCCCGGAGCACCGGCACCGACTGTCCCAGACCCGAGTGCAAGATACTACGATAAAGCCCCGGAGCATCGGCACCGACTGTCTCAGACCCGAGTGCACGATACTACGATAAAGCCCCGGAGCACCGGCACCGACTGTCCCAGACCCGAGTGCACGATACTACGATAAAGCCCCGGAGCATCGGCACCGACTGTCCCAGACCCGAGTGCAAGATACTACGATAAAGCCCCGACGCATCGGCACCGACTGTCCCAGACCCGAGTGCACGATGCTACGATAAAGCCCCGGAGCATCGGCACCGACTGTCCCAGACCCGAGTGCAAGATACTACGATAAAGCCCCGACGCATCGGCACCGACTGTCCCAGACCCGAGTGCACGATACTACGATAAAGCCCCGGAGCATCGGCACCGACTGTCCCAGACCCGAGTGCACGATACTACGATAAAGCCCCGGAGCATCGGCACCGACTGTCTCAGACCCGAGTGCGCGATACTATGATAAAGCCCCGAAGCATCGGCACCGACTGTCCCAGACCCGAGTGCAAGATACTACGATAAAGCCCCGGAGCATCGGTACCGACTGTCCCAGACCCGAGTGCACGGTACTAAGATAAAGCCCCGGAGCATCGGCACCGACTGTCCCAGACCCAAGTGCACGATACTACGATAAAGCCCCGGAGCATCGGCATCGACGGTCCCAGACCCGAGTGCACGGTACTAAGATAAAGCCCCGGAGCATCGGCACCGACTGTCCCAGACCCGAGTGCACGATACTACGATAAAGCCCCGGAGCATCGGCACCGACTGTCCCAGACCCGAGTGCACGGTACTAAGATAAAGCCCCGGAGCATCGGCACCGACTGTCCAAGACCCGAGTGCACGATACTACGATAAAGCCCCGGAGCATCGGCACCGACTGTCCCAGACCCGAGTGCACGGTACTACGATAAAGCCCCGGAGCATCGGTACCGACTGTCCAAGACCCGAGTGCACGATACTACGATAAAGCCCCGGAGCATCGGCACCGACTGTCCAAGACCCGAGTGTACGATACTACGATAAAGCCCCGGAGCATCGGCACCGACTGTCCCAGACCCAAGTGCACGATACTACGATAAAGCCCCGGAGCATCGGCACCGACTGTCCCAGACCCGAGTGCACGGTACTAAGATAAAGCCCCGGAGCATCGGCACCGACTGTCCCAGACCCAAGTGCACGATACTACGATAAAGCCCCGGAGCATCGGCACCGACTGTCCCAGACCCGAGTGCACGGTACTAAGATAAAGCCCCGGAGCATCGGCACCGACTGTTCCAGACCCGAGTGCACGATACTACGATAAAGCCCCGGAGCATCGGCACCGACTGTCCCAGACCCAAGTGCACGATACTACGATAAAGCCCCGGAGCATCGGCACCGACTGTCCCAGACCCGAGTGCACGGTACTAAGATAAAGCCCCGGAGCATCGGCACCGACTGTCCCAGACCCAAGTGCACGATACTACGATAAAGCCCCGGAGCATCGGCACCGACTGTCCCAGACCCGAGTGCACGATACTACGATAAAGCCCCGGAGCATCGGCACCGACTGTCCCAGACCCGAGTGCACGATACTACAAATAATGGACATTGAAATGGGAACAGAACAAATCTCAGAGCAGCCACAAGGTCACCAAGTGCAGAGAACGGGACAGAGAAAGGTATCACAGCTGCTGTATCTAAGTCTAGCCTGCAGGATACTGCCTGATGAGCTGTACTTAATGCTCTTATCTCTGAAACTGTCTGGAGTATCTAATCCTCTCCTGTGTGATACTATCTGCTGAGCCGTGTATCTAATTCTATCCTGTGTGATACTGTCTGCTGAGCCGTGTATCCAATCTTGTGTGATACTGTCTGCTGAGCCATGTATCTAATCCTGTCCTGTGTGATACTGTCTGCTGAGCTTTGTATTTAATCCTCTCCTGTGTGATACTATCTGCTCAGCCGTGTATCCAATCCTGTGTGATACTGTCTGCTGAGCTGTGTATCTAATCCTATCCTGTGTGATACTGTCTACTGAGCAGTGTATCTAATCCTCTCCTGTGTGATACTGTCTGCTGAGCTGTGTATCTAATCCTATCCAGTGTGATACTGTCTGCTGAGCAGTGTATCCAATCCTGTGTGATACTGTCTGCTGAACTGTGTATCTAATCCTATCCTGTGTGATACTGTCTACTGAGTCGTGTATCTAATCCTATCCTGTGTGATACTGTCTGCTGAGCCGTGTATCCAATCTTGTGTGATACTGTCTGCTGAGCCATGTATCTAATCCTGTCCTGTGTGATACTGTCTGCTGAGCTTTGTATTTAATCCTCTCCTGTGTGATACTGTCTGCTGAGCCGTGTATCCAATCCTGTGTGATACTGTCTGCTGAGCTGTGTATCTAATCCTATCCTGTGTGATACTGTCTGCTGAGCTGTGTATCTAATCCTATCCTGTGTGATACTGTCTACTGAGCCGTGTATCTAATCCTCTCCTGTGTGATACTGTCTGCTGAGCTGTGTATCTAATCCTATCCTGTGTGATACTGTCTGCTGAGCTGTGTATCTAATCCTCTCCTGTGTGATGCTGTCTGTTGAGCTGTGTATCTAATCCTCTCCTGTGTGATACTGTCTGCTGAGCTGTGTATCTAATCCTATCCTGTGTGATGCTGTCTGTTGAGCTGTGTATCTAATCCTCTCCTGTGTGATACTGTCTGAGCTATGCCTATGACGTGTGATGCTATCCCAGTACTACTCTCCCCATCGGACGATGTTGTACCCGCGGGGAGCAGATGGCCGGTGTAATAATCCGCCGCTCGGTGCAGTCGGGGTGTAATGGATACTGCGGATGTTCAGGATCCGCTATTGATCTGAAACCATAAAAACAGCGTCAAATCCGCGCTCACCGCCATCATACGTCTCCCAGAGAAGTGGTAACATGAGCAGGGGCAGCGCACATAGTGGAGCGATCAATGGCCGCACTTCACCTTCCCCATCGCCCCTCCAGGACCCATTCACACCTATGGACCCAGTAATGGCGGCCGTATTACTGGTACCAAGCTTTCCCAGGGGTCATGCCGCTCACAGGCGGCGGGGTTGGGTGGCTCTCGCCACGCTCTCGGTCATGTGTACTATGCTGACCCATTGCCTCTGCCCCCGGCCCGTGTTTTGCCCTTTTCACCTCGGGCCGAGAACTCGATGCTGCGGGCGATGAAAGAACAGGAGACAATTAATATTTAATTAGCGGCAGATCCGCTTACCGCTCCTGTGTCCTCCGCCATGTCTCCCTCCTATTATACCGCAGCGCTGCGGGCACAGATCAATTATTAAAGGTCACTTCTGCCAAATAAAACAAAAGAGCTGCCACCCGGAACCGGCAGCGATAAAGCCCCCCGAAGAGGACGTCACACCAGAAATCAATCCGAGGGGTGCACTTACTTTATAGACTTTAGAGAAGAATCCACTTCCTATCGGTTCAGCACTAAAACTCTCCCAAAATTCCAGTTTCCTGACGGCGGTGCGCAGCTTCTGCCATCGGTCCTCCTGGTAGTACGCATCCGAACACTCGCCATAATACGGCCCCGGACTCGCCGGCTCCGGAGAGAAAAGCCCCGACTCACACATGGTGGGGACGGCCACTGAAAGAGAAGGACAAGGAGCGGGAGGGGTTAACAGTATTATAGCAGTTATATTCTTGTACTAGCTGTACATATATATATATATTTAGCTGTACTCCCCGGCTTCGCCCGGGTTAATAACTGCTGTTAACAAAATAGAATGTATTAAAAAAAATGTATCCTGCACAAACACCACAAAACTAATAGATCGAAATGTAATTATTAAAAGGCAAAAACTAAGCTAATAGAAGCATTTCACAACATATATTTCATCACCACAGATATTCCACACAGATTTAACTAAATTGGCCAAGTAATGTGCTCCGCCTGTCTCTTTCCCCGTCTGTCTTTGTCTGTCTCTTCTTTCCCCGTCTGTCTTTGTCTGTCTGTCTCTGTCCCCGTCCATCCAGGTCTGTCCCCGTCCATCCAGGTCTGTCCCCGTCCATCCAGGTCTGTCCCCGTCCATCCAGGTCTGTCCCCGTCCATCCAGGTCTGTCCCCGTCCATCCAGGTCTGTCCCCGTCCATCCAGGTCTGTCCCCGTCCGTCCAGGTCTGTCCCTGTCCGTCCAGGTCTGTCCCCGTCCATCCAGGTCTGTCCCCGTCCGTCCAGGTCTGTCCCCGTCCGTCTGTCTGTCCCCGTCCGTCTGTCTGTCCCCGTCTGTCTATCTCTCTGTCTGTCTCTCTCTATCC